>NC_141990.1:55962830-56262830 GCF_049901715.1 Pseudonaja textilis | reverse complement strand
TGTTTCTCAATTAATGAATGTGATAGAATCTGGGACTTGTCCTATGGTGCTAGATAAAACTCCCATCAGATCTAGCCAATGTAATGAAGGGAGACATAAGGAAGGAGAGACTCTACAGCAGCATTTCTGAAACTTTAAGATGGGTAGAATTCTATCCCAGAATTCCCTAGTCAGCTATTCTTCTGAATCCAATTGCCCAAGTGGTAGTTCTTATTCCACATCCTATTCACATCTCAGATGTAAAATGTTGAGTATTATCTTAATAGTATAAAAATGCAGTTGTCCAGTAGATGGAACATTGTTTAGCATTGCTCTTAACACAAAAGGCATCTATGACATCTTCAAGGTCTATAGGACTCAGTAGTCACCAGCTATCCAAGTCCCATTCATGTCAGGGGCACCATTTTTAAGAAGCTTCTGGGTTGAAAGATTAGCTGGTCACATCACAGTTGCCTGAGGGATACCTGGGGGCGTGGTTTCCTGTCATGTCCCCTTCAAGGAGCTAGAGTGAATGACAGGAACTCACTCCACCATGCAGCAGCACTCAGACTTGAATGCAAACCCTCAACTCAGCATCTTAACCATGTTCCATTGCACTCCTATCAGCTATCAACTGTTAACGAACATGAATCTCCTACTGATTGCTGTAGTAATGGGATGGAATCAGGAACTTCAAAATTTATTTCTAGAGGTATATCAAACTCTTAATTCTTCAGGAGTCATGGATAATGGAAAATGAATTGGTTTCAATCTCAGATTCTTAGAAACCATTACTGCTATCTATTTTTCATTTCCTGTAATTTCAAAGGTGATGTAGTGAATCCTAGAAATTACATATCCTACAGTTTTCAGTAGTGCAGGGATGAAATTTTCATTGCTTCTTTATTCTTGCATCCGTTTCTTTTCTGTATCAGTCTCTGTGATGCAAAATACTAGATTACCATAGATTCATATGTTAAGTGCATTCTTAAAGATCTACCTTGTAGTCTTGTTAGTAAGTTTTAATTGTCACCCACCTCTGACAATGCTTGCAGATGTTTTCTCCCACAATATTATTCTATTCTCCATTTTCCAAATATTGAATTCATTTTTAAAACTCTGCTAATTAGTTAAGGACAAAACTGTTTAGAAATTAGTTTTTAAATTCCTCACCTGTGCCACATCTTCCACTTTCAAATGTTGCTTCAGTGTTAATTTTGAAAAATTAAACTTGAGAACAAATAATTGTTGGCTGCTTCCCAAATAGTCCTATTTGCTATATTATTGTAGTTCTCACAAGGTGGAATCTTTTATAGATGAGAAGATGCAGCTATTAAAATAAAAAGTCTTGCTTTGCTAACAAAAACCAAAAAACCTGAAATGCTTTTGCAGCAGAAGCACTGGTTCTCACAATCAGAACAATAAACAAACAGAACAAACAATTCCAGTGTCAGAGAACCTGGAACACAAAGGACCCCACTAAAATCATTGTTTTTATATTTGGATTTGTTTTCCCCCCAAAAGAGATCATTGAGAGAACCTTTTTGTCTAGACATAATAAGGGTATTGCTGATCTAGCAAAAAATTTCCCTCTTTCTTTTTGGCCTTTGTTTCCAAGGATGTTGGCACTGGGCTAAATGAACTAAAAATTTGATCTAGTGTAAGGTAGCTGAATATTTAAATAAGAAAATTTTATTACTAAAATTACAGTACCTTCTGGGCCAAGAAAAGAAAGGTCTATAGATTAAAGAGCATGCATAAGATTCCAGAATACCTAAACAGGGTTTTTTGTTTTTCAAATTAACCATTTCTTTTAAAAAAAGAAAGACTTGTCCAAACATTTTTTTCAGATCATTTCTTCTACTTTTTGCTCCTTTCTGTTGAAAACTTTCACTTCCAGCTGAATGAGAGAAGTAAACTAATATAGTGTTTCCTGAAACCAATCACTATCAACAGGGAGGCAATTACAGCAATTATATCATTTATGCCAGTGTATTTCCACTGTAAATGTCACAAGCTAAAAGAGAAGTAAAGCAAATGTTCAAATGTTTTTGAAGACAACACTGGAGTTATGATGTTTTTAAAAAGAAGTTATGTGTGCAAAACTATGGCTTAAAAAAACCCACATGAAAGACATACATGCAAAACCAATTTCAAGGATTGTCAATTTAAAAAAAAACATATCCTGGAAAGATTTGCATTGAAAAACTATATTAGAGGAGCCTACTTAGGTAACAAAGCTTAGCTGATCTCAAAAGGTTGAGCAAAATCAAAACCAGATTAGCTTTTGGTTGGAAGACTACATCCCAGAAGAAGCAGAGACAAACTGCAGCTACATTGTTGCCAAGAAATTGAATAGCTATCTTTATGAAGTGATCAAAAGTCAAGTTTGAAGTTGCAAACCATGTGCATTATTTGTAATGTCACTTTTTTAAAAAAATAGAAAAACCTATAAATCAGAACATTGTCCTATCAACAAAAATAATAAAATATCGGGAAAATGGATCGTGTACCCTATCACAAAGCTATATTTGCAACCGATAATGAAGCTAAGTGGAAAGAATGATTTGTGCTTTGATAACTGGATATTTCAGTGACTTCTCTCTGACTCAGCTATTATTTTAAACTGAAAGGACTTCTTTGTGGTTCTAAGATAATTAGTATATAATACGTAATTATTTGTTTCCAATAGAAGAGAATCTCTGTAGTTCAAGGTTAAACTGTGGAGTCCTTGGTACTGTCTGAGCTTGGTTATTTACCTGCAGATGTTTCATTACTAACAAGGGAACTTGTTGGTGAGTGAGGTTTCTCCCTCTTTATATACAAGTAACTTGCCCTGCCAGTTCTGGTGGGGGTGTTGTTTTCTGCTTGATTGTTTGCCTGGTATTAATCCTTACTTATCTGGGTGTTAGGTGCTGGAGAGGATGTGTTCTCATTTTCTTTTTACCATTCTTCTTGTCCCTTCTGAATGGTGTGTAAATGTGGATTATCTCTAGAAGTCTATTAATGGCTGACAGCTAGCTAGTTGTTCATTTTTACTTTTTCATCTTTGTGCTTCCAGGTGGATTTATGGCATTGCTAGATACGCTGCCCAGTTTGGCTAGGAAATCTAGTTAAGAAGCATCTTGGATAATACCACTGACAAGCAGTTCTAGGTCTAGACAGAGACATTAAGTCAAGGAAGAATTGCTCTAGATGGTGCATTCAATGAATAATGAAATACATCACTTGTCCCTACTTCCAACAGCTAGCCACAGCAACCAGAAAATAATTTATCAGCTAAGGTTTTTAGATAATTTCTTCTTTGCTTTACCTTATATCCAGATGATACATTATAAATACACACATACAGGGGAGGGTGGTAAAATGGTTGTCCTCTCTTACTTAATTTCAGAATATTTTTTATTGAGCAACATACACAGCCATGTACTTATTTAAAATATAGTCTATTACATTATTATTTATATGATGGCTTTTTTATAGCTTTAGTATCTAGGACTCAATATTTTGGATATATTTTCCAAAACTCTTCAGCATTCAATGAAACTTTTGTTTTTCCAAGTAAACATGGCTCAGATTAATGTGGATAAAAATGGCTTTATTAAAGAAAAGAATCATTTTTCTACAATTTGTCAAGTTTGTTCATGAGTCACATGATTGCATAGGAATACAGCAATATAACAAAAAACAGAGTCAAGACTATGATTATATCAGTGTATTGTGATCACTATGAATTAGCGACTACTCTCTAGATCAGGAGTGTCAAACTCAAGCTTCTGGGCCATATCCGGCCTGCGGGGTGCTTAGATCTGGCCCGCAGGGTCATCCTGGAAACAGCAAAGGACCAGCCCACATTGCCTCTGCTAGCAAAAATGGTTTTCACTAGCAGAGGGTTGCAGGATGCAGCCCAGCCAAAAACAGAGCTTGAGAGCCCATTTTTGCTGACAGAGCACTCAGGCCATCATAGGCACCCCTGACACAAGTGATATCAAGCTGGCCATGCCCACCCTGGCCATGTGCCCACCCCCCAGCCTCTCTGAGGTCAAACACAACTCTGATGCGCCCCTCAATTAAATCAAGTTTGACACCCCTGCTCTAGATACTTCAGATTTAGCTGGAAATGCAAGCTGTCCTGCATATAAAGCCCTGCCATAACTTCTGATGGTTAGAAAATGACCAGACAGGCTGCTAAAGACTGAAGTAATTACTGGATCAGAGAATATAAGGATTTTACTGAGTTTGTACTGTGTGTCCATGGCTGAGTCAAATATATTCCTTGAGGACTAAGCTAGTGGCAATATCAAGTGGCCCATGGCAATATCAAGGAACAGAACCAAGTTCAGAATTCATGTACTTAGAATGGTTAAGCAAGATGTGTTGCAGAATTCCAATTACATACAACCCCATGAGTAAAGAAGATTCATTATATCCAACAAGCTAGATACCTTTCAACCTGATACCACTTGATTAAATAGCTCAAGATAGTCCTACTTTTGCCAACTGTAACAATTGATCACAATACCCTAGTACAGGGCTGTCAAACTCACAGCCCATGGGCCTGATGCATCACATGCCAGCCATGCCCATGCCTGGTTTAGTGAAGGGGGGGAAATCCCGATACGACATGTAATGCCACCATGACGATGTGAGCTTGACATCCCTGCCCGAGTAGCATACACCTCTATAAGACCAGGAGAAAGATAGGGATACTGGTTATTCTTTTCACATCTGCTCTAGCAGATGCTGATTATCCTTGGTCTCCTATAGGTCCTGATGAAAAGATATCATGTCCTCATTACTATCAGAGGACTCATCAGAAGACTTTTACCAAGGGATTTTTGCAACATTAGCAGTTTCAAGATGCGGATTGCAGAAAACATTTGCAGAAAAGTCTAACTCTTCACTAATATTACTTGATTTTGTAATCTGACATAAAATTTGAGGCAACAGAGGATATCCAAAAGTTAACTGAATCTTTCATAGCTATTGGTGATCCCAATATTGTCATATTAGACATCTGAAGTGATTTGCCAATTTATACAGCACCTATGATTTTGAATGCTCCTAGGTACATATCCCCCTGCATCTTAAAAATGCTATGAAGAATAGGCATATTTATTTCCTAGAGAAATCTCTAAAGGTTTGTGCCATCTTTCATCTGAAACAGAAGTGGTGCCTAAGGCTATCATATACTGTAGGGACCACCAAAATCCAGATGACCATCAAATGGGAGCAAAGAATTTTCGATATCCTTTTGCTAGTCTTCTAGTGGTCATCTCGATTTTTTTAGCTCTAATAAAGGGGAAGCAGAAAATTGAGAAGAGGAAAACTGGAGTTGGCATAAAAGAGGAGACTGTAAAATAATTCTGGGAGAACATGAAGTAAGGGGACCTGGACTGTGGATAAGGAGGAAAATTTGGGGCAGGGGGACAACAATTAGAAGCATCAGATAGACAATTGGGAAGCTTAATGGTGAGGCAAGGAAAGAGAACAAGCACTCTCTCTTTGCCTCCATATTTATGGAAGAAAGAACAAAGAATGTAGAGGTGATTCTTAAAAAATAAGAACTGACAGGCTTTGAGATGAGAAAGGTAGTTTGGAAAGGGAGAATTATCTTGAAAAAGAGACGGAGGGAGGGAGAGAGGGAGAGAAAGAGAGAGAAAGAAAGAGAGAGGTTTTTTTTTGAAGATCTAGGATACTGTTTATTGGGGAAAAGCCTCAACAACTGGCATTCTATGAAATGGATTTCTACTGTAATTAAGTCTTACAGGATCAAAAGGTAGCTTTGCCTTCTATTAATCAAATGCTGCAAGTTCAGATACCAAGCAATTAATTTACTACCTTTTAGCCTCACTATATTTTTTGTTATGGAGGGATAGACTGCTCCCATCCCTGCAGGTATTTATAATAATGCCATAACACTTTCTCAAAATTCCAAGTGTGTTCATTAATGGGGATAATATTACATTTTTGCTTTGTTTTGTTTTGTTTTCAATCTGACCCTTATGTATTCTGCACATGCTCAGGAGCACATCCTCTAATATGATATGAAGTCAGGCTCCGGCTGACTTCATATTTTTAATACTCACCAATATAATACACACCCAGGAAAGGAGCCATTTTGAAGGACGGTTCTTAGGACACTCTATAGTGTGAAATGCTATTTGGAAATGCGGCTAAATCTCTGTTTAAAAAGAACTGTGTGTTCCTGGCTATAATCTTCCCTGCAGTGCACATCAGAGCTGGCTACTTGTTTGTTTGGAGAGTTCAGCTTCTTGTAAAAGAGGAAAGAGAATGAGAGTGAATAGACAGAAAAATCTGTCGCTGCTGTTTGAACAAATGCTGTCATAGTTAGCCTTCAGCATTTACTGGGTTGTCTCCTTGACCTTCTTTTCAATTAGCCTGCTAAAGGTTATGCAGAGCACTATCAGAACTGCAGAACAACAATAGATTAGCTAAGTAATGTTTCCTAACCAATAACTCCTTTCAGAATAATCAATAATAATATCCAAGCTAAATGTAGCAGTCATTATTGAGAGCTGAATTTCCAACATTCTCATGTTGAAAAATAAGGTTTCAATCCCTGCACTGCCACCTATTGTTGAAATAATTTAATTCAATGTATAAGATAGAGTGGCTAATAATGCCTGTTTTTTCCTCCATCCCACTTTTTTTTTTTTAAGGAAATGACTTCTTGCATCCCAACAATTTTTCAGGCAGGAAAAAAAAATGAGTATTTGAATTCCAAGTCTAATGGGACAGGGAAGCATCACAAAATAAAGCCACTAGTGACTCCTGGTGGCTTTATTGACACAACTGAGTTTTCTTGGCAATATGAAGATGAACTTTGAGGATTTTTCTTGAATTTTTTTTAGTTCAGCTTCCAATTCTCCACGTACTGATATTCCCTAGAAACATCTAACTAAATACAAACCAAGTCACCTTTTGAACCACTGGAGTAAAGACACATGACTTGTTTGCTTAATATTGTTTTCCATAAAATAGTCACAAAAGGTTAAGACATATAGGTATTCCACCTAATGTTGAAACACCTCTAGCATTCCAAAATGTTACAAAACTATTATTTTGCTTGAACTAAAGGAATATGCAAGAAAGGAAGAATCTGAAAACAATCCAGACTGTACAGGAAGAAGGGGCAAAAAAGCAAGTTATTTGGACATGTGACCATGTCTTAATTGAAACTATCTCCCCTTTTGTATGTGTATTCATGTAACATGCATGTATAAAGGGGTGGATCCTTTGATCCTGTTTGCTTGCTTCCACAAGCATCATTACCTCCAGTGTCTTGAGAAAAAAAACAACCACAAAATAGTTTCACAGGAGTTTCAACTTAAAGTTAAACAACAGCAACTGTAACTAAGCTGGAAATAATTTAGCTGAGACCTGCAAAAATACACTGGGAACCCAGATTCCCATTCTCAAATGCATTCAAACAGGTACAGAATGCTTTGTGAAGGTGTACTAACATGTTATAAATTATAATTTGCATGATGCACATATCAATATAATGTATATCGGTAAAATGATTTCCTTATGAGTAATAAAATCATAGTTGTTAATAGAGGTAGAAATTGAGTTAATATGCAAATAAGTGGAATGAATTAAAAACTTATGTAGGATCTGCAAGCATAAGTATGTGGGGAGCCAACATCTAAAATGGGTGGGCAGCTATGGCAACCTTATGACCTGCAGACTTCAACTCCCAGAATTCCTGACTGGCTCTGTGGACTTCATAATATTGCCTAGATTGCCACCATGGTCTAAAATATCTGATTAATTCCTAATCAAAAAGATAGCTGTGTCACCCATTCCATCCTACATGATTTGGGAAATCTTGATTCATTCCCATGGGGCTCTAATATGCTAAACATAACTATAGAAACAGTCACTATCCTGTTCAGGCTCCCAGAGTCTCAGGGGCTGCCAGTTTCATAAAAGTGTCTAAGGATATTTATTAATTGTTGATTTTCTCACTTTTGATTTTCAGAATTTTTGCCTAAGTATTGCCTGGTCTTTACTCAATAACCTGTCAATTCATTGTCTGTCACCTGTCAATTCATTGACTGTCACTTTATGACTTAGTTAGACCAGGTTGTCAAAATAGTCTAATAAACAATATCCTTGTTAAAACTTTTTTATTTCTTGGTTTTTTTTTTTAATGCAATTGGGCTACAGAGATAACTAGCCAATATTGTACAGATAGCAATAGGAAGGTTAGCAGATACAGAGGCAGGGCGGAATATCCATCATGTTCAATCTTCCCAACCTGACATTAGTGTAATATAATTCCTATGTTGACTTTCTCCAATTACATTCTTTCTAGCATAATACCTTAGGTCAAGTGAAGGAAATACATTGCAAAAACATAGCATATGAAGTTTTCACATGCTAGAAGTATTTCATCATGGTAGATGGCACCCTTGTTTAGTAAACTTCTTTTCCATGTGTAGCTCCCTCCCTGCCTTTTCTACTTTTTAATTAAATTAAAACCAAACTAATGACTTTTTTTCTGGCAGCAAACTATTCCATGGGTAACTAGGGAAAGAAAGGTTTATTGCAGCTTTATTAACATATATTAAAATCAATTGAAAACATTCTATCCAGCCAGCTGATTGAAGAACAGGCTCCCTGTAGATGTTTGGGTTTTGCATTAAGAAAGTTGTCACAAGTAATTTGGGCAAGAGTGCAGAGCTACAGACTGCCAAATGTTGATTAATTAAGCCCGTGTTTGGATTAGTTCTGCTAGATGGTTTCATTAGGGAAAATGACTGAAAATATGGAATAAAGGAACCAAGGGAAAATATGGGGGATTAGAACATCAGTAAAACCTGAGACAAAGGAGATGAGAGTTAAAGAGGGATGATCAGATCACATCTGGCACCTAGTGAATTTATTCACTGACCCTGTTTTCTGCTAGAAGAGAAATAGATGCTATATGACATTACATGTTGCTTTCTTTCATCAATGTTTCTCGTTTGCAGTTATTTCAATATTGTATTATTAGACCAAAGCAAATGGCTGTAGAATTTATTTACTGAAGTCTAGCCAGGGGCCATAGATCTGTGATAAAACATACGACTTGCATACAGATGGAGCCATATTCAGTATTTAGCCTGTCCATTTTTAAAAAGTGAAAGATTTAGCAAGGCCAAACAACCCTTTGCTTAAGATCTAAATAAAGTGTTCCCAAGATGCTTGACTAGCTGGAAGTACCTGTAATCACCAACCACTATATCTTTTTTTTAAAGTGCCATAATATTTATGTTAATAGCTTTTTAAAGTAATCACCACAGAGACATGTCTATGTATTCCAGGGCACTTGTTGGCTTTGTTGTAAATATATATCTTCTGAAAATTACAACATGATGGATTTATAGAGTAGGTCAGAATTTTGATCCCTGGTGGAAAAGTGCTACATTATTCATAACAATGATCATGGCTGCAAGAAAATGTGGTTTACTACTGGAAAACAAAGGCCTTTTAAAACCAAATTATTTAAAACATTAGGAATAATGATCTGTGGCTACTGATACATTAATCCCAGGAGGTTCAGTGGGGCTTGGAAATTGATAAAGGGGAAATAGGCAAAGTGCAAATCTGATAAGCATCTAAACTCTAATTTTATGTTTTCAGTTATATGAAGTGATACAAAAAGTACAACAGTCAATAGCATTATACAATACTTGTATTGGACCATGCCTAGATTCATTTAATTGCTTAGATCTGCAGTTATCAAGTGATAGATGTGAATGGGTGAACAGCTCAAGTGATCAATAAATACAATGCCAAGAAATCATCATATGATTGCATGTATGAACCACCCACACTGTGAATGGGGATCACATATGTGTAGTCCATTTGACTATTACAATCTACATTTTGCAAAAAGGGGCTGCTATTATGAAAGATATCCATTCTTCAGTCTCAAGGGACCTTGCTGAACCAGCTATCCCTGGAACCTAAGGAATAAAAAATTCTGATTAAACCTGTACCAGGGGTGTGATTCAACTGGTGTAACAACTGGTTCGGTGAGTGCATGCTTTGTGCACACACCTGTGCTTTGTGTGCATGTGCAGAGAGTTTGCTATTGACTTCCTATAATCCTGCAATTTCCCTGTTTCTTCAACAGCTTACATGCAGCAATCCACTATGCCACGCAAAGCAGCTGGGTTTGAAAACCAGAAAATAAAGGTCAGAATAGAGCCGGAGTGGACAGGACAGCCCAGCAGCTGATCGTCAGAGCAAACTGGTTTGCTCACAGATGATCCTTGAACTGGGCCAAACTAGTGAGTCTGCCCCCTACAGACTCACCTTCACCCATACTGGAAGCAGCTGGTTACTCCCATATTCTCCTTCCATCTGAGATCTAACAGCGTCCCACCCTTGGGTTGGATGGGTGAGCTGTTATTTAAAAGTATTGACCCGTTTTATCAGGAAGAAAGCTGTTATAGCACAAGGAAAATAAAACTTAGAAACACCAAGATGGGCATGCCTAAATAATTCTTTATTCCCTCTCTTGACTGAACCGGAGATGGACTGTCTGGTGATAAATGTTTCCTAAAAAGGAAGGATTAATCAAGAAAGATGTGAAGTAATGTAATGCATCAGGGACACAATTGTGTATTTCTGAACTAGTCGGTCTTGGTCAACCCAGTGTTTATTTTATTTTATTTATTTATTTATTTTTGTCAATTGCTTACAAGATAATAGGTATAAGTAAAAACATAGTTATGAATACATGGATACATATAAGAAAAATTAAAAAAATTAAAAGAAACAACAGGACAGCGACAGTAGGCATGTTGGTGCGCTAATGCATGCCCCCTACAGACCTCTTAGGAGATTAGGTCAATAGTAGACAGTCTAAGGTTAAAGTTTTTGGGGTTTGGGGAAGAAACCACAGAGTCAGGTAGAGTATTCCAGACATTGGCCACTCTGTTGCTGAAGTCGTATTTCCTGCAATCAAGTTTGGTGCGATTAACCTTGGTTTGTATCTATTGTTTGCTCTTGTGTTGTTATGGTTGAAGCTGAAGTATTCATTGACAGGACATTGCAATGTATGATTTTATATACTATACTTAGATCGGACCGAAAGTGGCGTAGTCCTAGGTTTTCTAGGTCTAGAATTTCAAGTCTGGTGGCACAAGGTATTCTGCAACGAGAAGAGGAGTGGAGAACTCTTCTTGTAAAATATTTCTGGACTTTCTCAACTGTGCTAATATCAGATACGTAATGTGGGTTCCAGACTGATCAGCTGTATTCAAGTATTGGTCTAGCAAATGTTTTGTATGCTCTAGTTAGTAATGTGATACCACCAGAGAAAAAGCTACGTAAGATTAGGTTAACAACTCTAATGCCTTTTTGGTTATGTAGTTACAGTGGGCTCTAGCACTTAGCTCATTAGAGATGAGTACTCCAAGATCCTTGACAGAGTTTGGATCATCAACAAGGTCTTGACTATTCAGCCTGTATTTTATTTTCTGATTTTTTTTTTTTGCCAACATGTAAGACAGAGCATTTATTTGTTGAGATTTGAAGTTGCCATTTGTTTGACCATTCTGATACAGAGTCAAGGTCACCTTCTAACCTCACTTTTCTGATCTTATCAATGCAGTTCCAGTTCAAAGAAAAAAATATATGAAGTTCCAACTGTTCCAATTCCGTGTGAGTGCTTACAGGAGAAACAAAATCTCTTGTAAGCGGGATCAGATTAAAGTCTATCAAATGCATTCTTTTGTCTCAGGAAGTAGCAAGTCAAGGACCCAGAGATGTCCCTAGAAAAATTAAGAATAATTCGTTAATAAAATAAACTACTCTTCCATTTGAGTATCTTAGTGGTAGAGTAACTGCTTTGCACATAGAAGGTCACAGGTTTAATATCTGGCATGACACCATAAAGCTATAAAACTCCTCCCTAAACCCATGAGATCCTCTGTCAAACATTGTAGACAATATTAGATAAACAGAATGAAGTTATAAGTCAGCATCCAATACTGAAGTACTAAAAGTGAATTTTAGAAAGAACCTCAAATATGTTATATGAATGAAACCAGGCAGACATTTGATTATGAGATCAATTTACTTTTAACTAGATCCCTAGAATCTACCCACTAGAATATTATAAAATATTTATTCAAAAAGTTTGATGTAGAATAGCAAAATAACTGAAGTTTAGCATGTATCCATTTAGTACCAGTTCAGATCTGGAATTATGGATGTTTTATAAATACATTTATCTTACCCATCTGCCCCCTATCTTTGTCAGTCTAAATTACAAGAAAAATGTGCTTTTTAATGCCATTATTATTAAACTATTGAGAGTCAGAATCTAGCTCATAGTCATGTGATTTTTCTCTTTTAACCTGCTGACATGAGCAGTCCTCTACATGCATCTACATCAGGGGTGGGCAAACCTTTTGGCTCGGGGGCCTCATTGACTTTTAAAATTTGACAGACTGGCTGCCACCTGGTGTCAAAATGCCTGTCATTACAAGTCAAAATCAAATGAATGCAATCATTCAATCATTCACATCAAACCTTAATTCTGTACCAATCTTTGGCGGGCCGGATTAAAAAGACCAACGGGCCGGATGTGGCCCGCGGGCCGTAGTTTGCCCACCCCTGATCTACATGCATCTAACATTGAATTAGAGTTAGTTTGAGAGCTCTGATGAACACAGTATATTCCTTGGTGGTATTTAAAACACTGGACTGTATTTGAAGAATTGTGTAGGGCAGAGGAAATAATGTATGAGAAAATAAGCAGCATACTGTACAATTCTGCCTAATGATGTAAAGTAGTGATATGTTAGTCCTGTTCAAAGGAAATGGGTCAGGAACTATGAGAGTTCTGCAGCACAGCAGGTAAGAATTTGTTCAGTTTCAATTGACTTTGACACAACTTTCCATTTTGATTATTTAGTCAAATAAATTACAATTCTTGTAGACAGAAAACTTTTGAGGGAAAACTAGGCTGGAATTGGATCTTTTTCCATTATGTTTATATTTTTGTTCTTTGTTTTTAAGTAGTTGAGATTATTTATTAGGTTGTACTGTATTTTGAAAGGGACAAGACCCTTAAAGGTATGCCATTGTCATCATAAGGTCAGGAGGCAAAAATAGGTTTGATTTTGTTATGTTTGAGGTTGATTATGTGGCTGCTTCAGGAGAAAGGAATTTTTCTTCTCCATTTTTAGTTCACCAAAGTTTAAAGCCATCCTTTCAAGTTTGAGCCCAAATGCACACAGAGAGTGATATATGCCTACTTTATTTAAATTCCCTTTCCCTGAGCTTGAGTGATCTGATCCTATGAACTTCTTTTCTCAGGATGTAGGTCATCCTTTCTTGTGTCATATATAAGCTTCCAGATAAGACACTTGTATGTGTTTGTTTATTGTACAGAGCTCATATAGTCTCAATTCTATTTTCTCTTGTTGCAAGCTTTTCCCTTTTTGCTCAATTGTACATTAAATTGTTACTTCCCTATAGGATTCCTCTATAGATCTCTTAAATTATAGCTTAAGCAAGATTGGGGAAATTTTGGCTCTCCTAGATAGGATAGATAGGATAGGATAGGATAGGATAGGATAGGATAGGATAGGATAGGATAGGATAGGATAGGACAGGACAGGACAGGACAGAATAGAATACTTTATTGGCCAAGTGTGGTTGACACACAAGGAATTTTTCTTGGTGCATATGGAAGTCTTCTGCCATTAATATGGTCTTGAGTGATATGTACTTAGGGTAGAAATCACTATCAGAAATATTGTATTTATCCAACAAGAGGCCGAAGTCAATAAATTGATTGTGTGCAATAGCAGCTGAACTAATTCTGGTTCTCTCTTCCTCTCTCAAAACAATTATGCAAGGAAACTGGATGTGCTGGATGTTTTGATTACTTTGTGACATATTAATATGAGGCTATTACCACTATTTCACTGGATAATTTCTACTAGGAGAATTGAACTCATCCCCCAGTGAAATGTCTAGTTCATATTTAAAATAGAACATACAATAATATGGTTGGAAGGATTTTGGAAACATTCTAGTCCAGGGGTATCAAACTTGATTTCATTGAGGGCCACATCAGCGTTCTGTTTGACTTTGGGGGGCTGAGGTGGGTGTGGCCAGGGTGGGCATGGCCAGCTTGATGTTACTTATGTCAGGGGCACCTGTGGTGGCCTGAGTGCTCTGCCAGCAAAAACGGACTCCTGAGCTCCATTTTTGGCTGCAACAGCGTCCTGCAATCCTCTTTCAGTGAAACCAGAGCTTGCGAGGGCTGCCTGCTGCCCTCCTGAGCTCTGTTTTCACTGGCAGAGGCACTGCGGGTCAGTCCTTCACTGTTTCCAGGGTGGCCTCATGGTCCAGATCTAAGTACACCATGGCCTGGATCAGGCCCCTGGGCCTTGAGCTTGACCACCCCTGTTCTAGTCCAACTGTCTGCTTGATCTGAAGACCTTATATCATTTTGGACAAATTTTGGTCGTCTGCTGCCGGTTCCCTTCTGCCAAAGTCGTCTGCCGGTAAGTAGTGTTGGTTTATTTTTCTGCCTATTGGTGTTGGTTGGGGGTGTTCCGGTACTTGTTGTGTTCTGGAAGGGTTTTCCCCTCCTTTTTGGTTAATGTTTGGTGTTTCTCCCCCGGTTTTTTTATTAATGTCTATTTGTGGTTTTTGTGTGTTGTCCGTGTTGTCGGTGGTTGTTCTTGACCTCAATTGGTCAATGTGTCATTTCCAGCTTCTTCCATCTTCCGTTTCCAGCTGGTATGACTGGGGGCCGTCACCTGGGTTATTTTGGCTGGTACCCAGAGTGGGTCCCCTGTAAAAAATTTTGCGTAGACTGCGTCTCCTGGAGTAAATATGCGGTATTTACTGGACAAGTCTGGTGGTTTCTTGGGGTTGTATGTTGGGTGCAGTCTGTCTAGTTGTGATCATAGCTTTCTGCCCATCAGTATCATGAGCATTTTATTTATTTTATCGTGTCTGTCCCCAGCTTCCATTTTTTCTAGAGTGCCTTTTGTGTACCTGACCATTCATTCCACCCGCTCATTTGCCGCCTGGTGAGCGGGCGCTGTCAAGGCATGTCATATGCCCCGTTCAGCGAGGAATTTTTCAAATGCCAATGCCGTGAATTGCGGCCCGTTGTCTGACACTAGCAAGTCTGGCAATCCACGGGTGGCAAACAGTTTTGTTAGATTTTTGATGATGGCCTTCGTTGTGGTAGATTGCTAACCTCCATCCAATTGGAGTAAATGTCGACCATTATTAGAAATGTATGTCCCTTTGTGGGTCCTGCAAAATCTATATGGACCCTTGACCAAGGTCCCCTGGGGGTCTCCCATTCGAGGGTAGGTGTGGAAGTGGGGTTGGGTCTGGATTTCTGGCATTTTCCGCATGTCACCACCCATGTCTCAATGTCTTTGTCCATCCCTGGCCACCAAGCGTAACTCCTGGCCAGGGCTTTCATTTTGACGATGCCTGGGTGTCCCTCATGCAGCATGGCTAGCACTCTTGTTTGTAATGTTCCCAAAACCACAACTCTGTCCCCGCATAATATGCAACCCTTTTGAGTAAATAGTTCATTCTGATGGTTCTGGAAAGGTTTAAACTGGTCTCCACCATCAGTTTCCGGCCACCATTTTTCCACCCAGTTCAAAACCTGCACCAGTTGCCTGTCTTTATTAGTCTCTTTGGCAATGTCTGATGCGGTCATGGGTCTGTAGTATGGATGTGGTGGGTGCCGGGTCTTCTTCCGGGTCAGGTAGGGGGGAGCGGCTCAGTGTGTCTGCGTGTGAGATGCTTTTTCCTGGTCGATGTATTAGTTGGTAGCTGTAGGCGGCAAGGAACTCGGACCACCTCGTCATCCGTGGTGACAATATGTTTGAGGTGGCCTTGTTCCCTGCCAGTATTCCTAGGAGTGGTTTATGATCAATGATAAGGGAGAAAGTCCTATCGTACAGGTATTCATGGAACCGCTTCACGCTGGTGATCACTCCTAGCGCCTCCTTGTCCAGCTGGCTATAATTCCTCTCTGCCCTGGACAATGTCTTGGAGAAGAATGTGATTGGTGATTCTCTCCCATCTGGCAGAGTGTGGCTTAGGATGGCTCCGACACCAAATGGTGAAGCGTCACCGGTCACGGTCAGTGGCAGGGTTTCGTTGTACTGCATGAAGACTGATTCTGATGTTAGCAGGTCTTTTATTTTCTAAAACACGTTTTATTCCCGCTTGCCCCAGGACCAGGTGGCTTTCTTGTCTAACAGCCTATGTAGAGGTTCCGCTGTTGTTGCCTTCTGTGGCAAGAAAACATTATAAAAGTTAATAAATCTGAGGAAAGCCTGCAGTTCCATTTTGTTCTCTGGTCTAGGGGCTTCTTTGATGGCTTTAACTTTCTTTTCGGTGGGGTGGATTCCATTTTTGTCAATCAAATTCCCAGGAACTCTACTTTCTCAGTGCATAGTTGGCACTTTTCTTTTTTTACTTTGAGTCCTGCCTCTTTAAATTTTTGCAGGACTTCCCTGAGGCGGCTTTCTAGTTGGCTTTTGTTCTTTGCTGATACTAGCACGTCATCAATATAAGGTACCACCCCTTTGGTTCCTTGTAATAATCGTTCCATTAAACTCTGGAACACCCCTGGGGCCACTCTGACTCTGAATTGGAGTCTTTTGCAATGGAATGCCCCCCTGTGGGTTACAATAGTCTGTGCCTCAGCTGTCTCAGTGTCGACTGGCAGCTGCTGGTATGCCTGTGCCAGGTCGAGCTTTGCGAAGACTTTTCCTCCCCCTAGAAAGTGTAGGAGGTGCTGTACCACTGGGGTGGGGTGCTGCAATGCGTGGTTGCGGGTGGCCTTGTAGTCACCGCAGATTCTCACAGACCCATCTGGTTTTATTGGGATGACTATTGGGGTTTCCCACTGTGCGTGATCTACCTGCTCCAGAACCCCTTGTGCGATGAGCTTGTCCAATTGCTCATCAATTTTTGGCTTGAGTGCGAAGGGGACTCATCTTGGTTTTAGATGGATTGGGGCAATATTTGGGTTCAGATTAACTGCTATTGGGGACCCCTGGTACTTGCCTAATTTGTTGTCGAAGACCTCTTGGAAGTCCTTCATAAGGTTCTCCTCCCAGTCTGATTCAGCGATGTGGTTGATGCCAGTCACCTCGATCCCCAATGGCACAAACCATTCTAGCCCCAGCAGACTTAGGCAGTCTCTATCCACAATGGTCAGTGGGAGTACTTCCGCGTGTCCCTTGAAAATTACGTGGAAATGTCCGATTCCTACTACAGGGATGCTGTTTCCCTGGTGGTCTTTTAGGGTCAGTCTCTGGTTTTCTAGCTCTGGTCTGCATATGCTGGGTACTAGATGCTTGATTGTATCCCAGGATACCATGGAGAGGTAGGATACGGAATCCACCTCCATGTTGCACTGCTGACCTTCGATGTTGACCTGCATGATCACTTTTCAGGCATCGGTTATGTTCAAGTGCCCGATGGTGACCGTCTGGTGGGTTTCTTCCCTTCGACGGTCTTTGCTGAGACACTTGCTTCTGCCTTCGTGGCTCCAATGGCTCTCTGTGTGCCTGTCTCTGGTTCTGGGGAGGGGGTGCTGTCACATCACCTTGGGCTGTAATTCTTTTTGTTATGGCAGACCTTGGCAATGTGTCCCAGTTTTTCACAATGATGGCAAATGGCATCTAGGAACTGGCACTCTGAATGGGGTGGCCTCCTCCGCACCCGGCGCACTGAAACCTCGACTTAAGACTCCTCTGCTTCCATCGGTCTCATTCCGATTGGAGTCTGTGGATTTCTTCCTCTTCATCCTCAGTCTTGGAAAGGGAATCGACATCCCCGTGGTGCGTGGTCATGGCGGCGGCTCTTTTGCTTACCTCCAGTCTTTTTTCCGGGGTGGGTCTGCTTCCGTCGGTGTTAGCTGGGCTACTGAGTTCATTTGCCACATTTTGGCTGCTGACTTTTTCGCGGCCGCGGCTGTGGTGGCCTCAGCAATGGCTTCAGTGACCGTGATGTCTGTTCGGGCCATCAACCAGCTCTGGAGTGTGGGGTCTCTTAATCCGAGAACCACGTGGTCCCTCAGGGCCTCATCCATGTCAGAAAAACCGCACGCACCTCCGATGTTTCTCAGAGCCACCACAAAGTCTCCGATGCTTTCTCCTTCCTTCTGGTCTCTTCTGTAAAATTCATGCCTCCGGATGAGGTTGGGCACAGCCGGTGCATAATGGTTTCGTAGTAGTCAGTCCAGATCTGTCCATGCCATCTCTTTCATGTCCTTAGGCTTTGCCAATGCCTTGGCCATCTTGAACACTGCGGGCCCGCAGTGTGTCAGGAACACGGCTCTCTTTCTCTGGTCATTTGTGTCTTTCAGGTTGTTGCTCTCAAGGAACATGAGAAACTGATCGATATACAATTCCCAGTCCTCTGCCATCTGGTTGAATGGTGCGGGTGGCGAGTTGCTGCTGGCAACCTCATCAATTGTTCAGCCCTGGTTGCCACATGCTCGACTGGTCTCTTTGTCTCAGTATTCCACCTTCGTCACCAGTGTTAGATCGTGGGAAAAGAGACTCGAGACCAGTGTGACTTTTCAGCTCTTTATTTGATATATAGATCTGTGCTAGACCTTGGAGCCGTGGCAACCCTTTATATAGGGATTGCCCATGGCTGGCAGCCAATGATGGCTTTTTGAATCTCCCACGATCGGTCCGGCCAATTGCGGTTGATTCATAGTGAGCCAATCACAACCATTCATTTAACCAATCAGTGTGAAATATGTCTGAACCAATCAGAGGAGGGTATTCCAAGTATGCTAATATAGAACAGTCTTCACTGTGGGGAAATTTCTCTGTAGTTTGTAAAGTATGATTGAATCATACTTTAATGATTTAATTTTCATTCCTGTCATCTGAAATATTAAAACAGGAAGATTATAGTAAACTAGGAATGTAATTAATAAACAAGAGTCCATTAATATACTAACTTTAATCCTAATCCTATCCTCACCATCATTCCTCTATTTTTCTTTTATGAAACATATTGTTGTGGTTCGCTGGCAGCTTGTGCAGATGGCAGAGGTATCGGACAGTGAGGATGGAAGGGAATCAGTCAGGGAGTCTGGTGAGGACTTGGACAAGGGTCCTGCATCTGATGCAGGGATGGGGCCAGGACTATCTGAGACTGGGGTGCTGCCTTCAGACCCTTTGGAGTCTGGCAGCAGCAAAGCAGAGGATCCTGGGGAGCCTGTTCCCAATGTGCATGTGCGCAGGGCTGCTAGAAGGAGAGAGCAGCTGAAGCAGCAGGGGCGACTCGGGAATAAGACTGGGAGGTGATTGTCCCTCCCTTAAGGGATAAAAGCCAGCCCTCGGGGATGTGCTCTTTGCAGGAAGCAAAGAAGTTCATTAAATTCTGATTCCTCATCAAAGCCCTGTGGACTCTGGTTTGTCTTTCTGTCAGTTTATCTGCTAATTAAGTGGACGTATGTTTCTTGGTAGCCTTTAACAACTCTGAAAGACCATGCTCTTATCTCAGACAATTGTGTTTAATGAGTTTTGTCTGGGAATGCAAATAATTCCCAGTGTCACATTAAAAAAGATTTGCTTTTACACACAGCATGTGTTTTTTTAATTTGAATGAAGCCTGGGACAGAACACATATCTAGAAATTGTTAACTTCTTTCTCCAGGTCATTCAAAGGCTTTGGATTCACAATCTATTCGGAAATACTGGCCTACTACTGCTTTGACTAGCTTTACTTTAATTATTGTTCTATTGGAAGAGAAAATAAAATCTGATTTTATATACAGTATACAGTATCTACCTAGCAAGGCTGCATTCTATTGTATGTTTTCTCATAATTAAAATATGGATACATGGCCTGTCGTGATGAATCACTAGACAAATATGATAATACATCTGAGTCTGAATAATTAAATAGACAAATACAAACCTGTTTAAACAATGAATGTGAACAATTTGAGCGTATCATCATGAACACTCAAAAGTCAAGATAAAGAGGAAAAAATCAGCATACAGTAATGCCTATACTGTAGAAAACTCCTTGTTTATAAGAGAGTAAGTGAACCAAATCTTTCTGGTTCATGTCAAATGAAGATACATAGAATGTGATGCAAAATATCATTAAAAGTTATCATTTGATCAAGAAAGCATAAGCCCTCTCCAACAAAAAGTAAAAAAAAAAAGAAGACCCTTCAAATGAAATAAAAATGACATGAGACTTTAAAATGATAGTTTACAAAACTTGTCTTCCTCAGGATGAACCTTAAGGATCATACCTCAATAATTTACTATATGTTTTCTGGATAACAGAGCAAGTAACAAAGCCTTTTTATAATTGCTTTGAAATAATGTTCACAATTCTAAGGGCAATTGGGAAAGAGGCTATCAGATATCGTGGCCATGAATCAGTTAGAGCTTTACAGGTCAAAATCAGCATCTTGAATTGCCTGCAGAAACAAATTGAGTAAATGCAGCTTCTGTAGTTGGACTCAGATCTGATGTTTTAATTCACTAAATCAGTTTTCCTTAGACTTTTGCCCTCCAGATGTTTTTAATTTGTTCCCAGAAATGTTACCTTTGCTGAGACATGTCCTCTGAATTGAAATGAGCACTTATTATTTCAGGTGAATGATCAAGTGGGCATATCGGCTGCCCAACATCACAAAATAAAATAATTCTCAGTGGAAGTAGTAACAACCATGTATTCTAACTCCATTGATAAAATTTCCAGATACTGGTGTGGAGTGGAAAATCTAATGTTTTCTATACAGGGCTTTAGGTTGAAGGGACAAAAGCAATATATAAATGTTTTAAATAATATGTATAACTTAACAACAATAACCATTCTTTTCTATATAATGGAATCCAGCAAATGATTTTAAATGATTGGCCTTTCCCCTAACATTATTGGGTTATCTAACTTTTTTTTCTATATTGTCTGCGAAGGATTTTGCAGAGGTTTCCTAGATATTGCATGTCTCTTATTCTGGAAAAAGTTGCAGCTTTCTATTAGATATCTTGTTTTGAGATTATTTTTCCCCCTCATCTATCTTCCATTTATTGCTACAATAATGGCAAAAATGCCTAGCAAATTTTCACCAAACCCCCTATGGAGCAATTTATTCATACAGCAAGGCAAGCTATTCATCTATGTGTACACACGTTCAAAATCATTTGATAATAATCTTTCATTCTTCCTTTACTTAGCCTTAATAACAATTTTACTGATGATAAGTGGTAGAACGTTCAACTAAGCAGAAACTCAACCATCTACTATCTGGAAGCATCTCTAGCTGGCTCAGCATAAAATGTTCCTAATATAGCTATTTTGATTTTAAAAGGAATTATTTTGATAGATGTGGAGAACCAAAAAGCCCCTCATTTTCATAATAAATAATATTAACCAAAGGGAATAGACTTTGAAGTTCTTTGTATATGAGTGCACTTAATGGAATAATCCATATCTGAATATTAGAAACACTATTATCTATTCATAAGATCCCAAACTTAGATTCAAATTAAAACACTCGAAATAGCAGGATGGACTTGAAAAAGAAAAGATTTTGGAAAGCTCCCAGTCAAGGCATGACTTGAAGCACCATGCCTACCTGCAGCTTTCTAAGCCCATTGTGATATTACCTTCAAATTGTGTTCTTTAATCTAGCAGCAGGGGGAAATTATTAAGTCTAAGAGAGTAATCATTAATTTGATGCATATTTGATTTAAATCAAATTTAGTTTTTGCCTTAGGCTTCACACTTTATCATCCTGGACTTGCTAAATTTGAGAAGTACAACCTAAGGACATAATTGAAAATTTTTTAACCTTCCTGAAAAATGCTCATCTTAAAATAGGCTACTCAATTTACTGGATGCTTTGTAGTATAATTTAAAACATTCAAACATAAACATAAAGCAATATGGCAAAAAATATCTTATGTGATTATCAATGCGGTGCAACAGAGATACTTTGAAATAATAAACAAATCATTTTTCCGCAGCCTCGTGGCTTTTTCAAAAGCTGCACCTGACTGCCTCCAAATGTGTGTGCATAAACAACCACATCACATGTTTTCTCAGAATCTTTTGGTGAATGTTGTAGCTGCTTTAATAGATTGAGGAGAGGTGCTCAGCATGCATTCTTAAATCTTTCTGAAGGATTTACACAGCTGTGGTGATTTGATGCAGCTTTCTCCTAAAAGTCATTTGCAGATGCACAAAAGTTAATGAAGGATTCATTGATGAGCTATAAATGCAAAATACAAAAATAAACAGATAAGTGAGTCTCTTTGTTACTAACAAATTACCTCCTTATTAAAGCATCAGTCCTAGTACATGGAAATAAGGTTTTCTTAGTTTTGACATATTCTTTGTTTTCATGTCCTCTCTTCTCCAAATATTTGTTATCTTTTTCCTATCTTTCTTATCTGTGATTTCTCTAACTCTTAAGTCTGTTGTTTTTCCCAGAACCAGCTCTACCATTAGATGGAGGGAAATGCCTTCTGTCTCAGGTAATGAATACATCCTGAGGTAGCAGTGATTCTAGCAGAATGCTCCTGAGCTGTCCAGACATTTGCTTCTACTGCAGGTTTGAGTCATATCATATGTCTTGAATCGATCTATTACACAGACCTGCTGTTTTTGGTTACAATAAAGGATGCTTTCCCACTGCCAGTGCTGATATAAAATCCAGCTGGCAATCCAAGCACTTCAATGTGAAAGGAAGAAGCCATTATCTTGTATTCTGTCTGACAAAATAAATTGTTTTAGGTCACTCTCATTCTCTCACCTCTTGTTTCATCTCCACTGGCTTTGATTTCTCTTTTGTTTTTTCCTTCTCTCTGACTCCTTCTCCTTTATATCTTTCTGGAATTGTCTAAGTGGTTCCACACTAATGAGCAACCATGCTCCCTGAATCCCAACTAGCCACAGATCCAACTTTAGTTTAGTTGCCTCTTGGGAGCTGTCAAGATTATAGGATCACTTTTCAGGTCATCTGTGGTTCATGAATTTATATCTATCTTGACAAATCCCAGCACTGCAGCTCAGGGACAAAAGTCATATCCTATCACACAATGTTATATTCTAATTTCTAATCTTGCTTTTGGCCTTTTAGCCTGTGCTGTTCTGAAAACTGCTCTGTTATATTGCCTGTGATTCATATGCACTTTCATATAATGCGGATCAAGTAGGACTCTAAGTAGCAGAAAAGTAACCAGTGGACAAAGGAGAGAGAAAAATCTGAATGTGAAACAGATACTTTGCAAGTCGAAAAATGATGTGGTTTGGAATCTGACTTTTACATTAAAATGCTTCAAATAATCTACTCTACTCTACCCTTCCCTTCTTTATGTTTGCAGATACAATCTCCCAGGGGGATTAAAAAAGGGATCATGACTCCTGTCATTTAAATTGCAACTGAGACTATGTATGATGTATACCTCCCAGATACTTTTTAGGGAAAGGGAGTTGATTTTCTTACCATGCAGCAGTTTTTTCTCCCCAATATAATGTCCTTGGGAAAATGCTGAGGCCAAGAACTCTGGTCTTTGTCACTTAACACAGATGCAGGGCTTGTGAGTACTTTTTGGCTCCTCCAGGCAACCTATACTTATAAATAGGAAATGGGGGAAAGGGATTTCTGACAATGCATACATTTATTGAAGAAGCTTATGCGAAAATGTGTTTGAAAATACAATATTTGGTCCTTCAAAAAAGAAAAGGGAGATTGAAGAGAGCTTCATGGAGAGTGGAATTGACAATCATGATGGAATGAAGAACCAGCAAATAAATCTCTCCAGACAAGAAGACGACTTGAGTACTGTTATTTATTTATTTATTTTTATTTTATTTTTATTTATTTGTCAAGCAAGTTACTTGAGACTGCAAAAAAAAAACAGTCTCTGGAAGATTTAGAGCTCTGAGAAACAAGAGAATAACCAACTTGCTCAATTTATATGCCTTTGAAAGGACATTGATTTTGCATATTCCCTTTTCTAAACATTTTCAGAAATTGCTTGTTAGCTTTTCAGTTATTAGGAATCTTTGGGTTGACAGGTTTTGTAGCACTAGGTAAGTTTCCTTCAAACCTTAGCAAAAGAATATTTAACTACCAATTTAAAAACTTAAAAAGTAATTTTGTGGGAATAAACAAAAACAGTGATAAAAACTCTGATTTTTGAAAGTTACAAATGGGGTAGAGGTCTAGATAAACTTGAAATAAGACTTTGGAATTAAATATAAAGATTTTTTTCTCATATGAAAATACTTTTGTTTTTAATAAAAAAGATAAGACTTTAAAAATTGAATACTAAGGAAACTAAAGATTACAATTAAAGGAAAAGAACACTCAAATTTGATTGATGATTACAGAATGAAGCAAAATAATTGAACAGTTATTTTGAAGGATAATTTTGAACAATGGATCCAAAATTTAATTTTAATAGTGTTTACCTTAACATATAGACCTTATCAAAAAGAAGAGAAGCTAGTTCTACTTCACAAGAATGAGACTGAATTGCAAGTGGATTTTCAAATGATAGGCGACAACACAAAACTCAATCGCATCATGTGACGTATTACGACATTTTTTTGCCTTTGCAGAGTTGGGGTGGACATGTCCTGTACATGATGCATCTGGCCCACAGGCCACCAATTTGACACCCCTGGGCTACAAGAATGATATGATAAAGATGTTGCAGTGGATATATAAAAGAAATTGGCTGTCTTAATAATTAAAATGAATATACAAACAACAAACCAAGAGAATAAATTGTTTAATATTCCTATACTGAATTCATAAAAGAGTTTTTTGAGAAGAGACAGAGAAAAAATAAAAATAAATTAACTTCTACATCTAGGACATTATTTGAATGGATAAAAGATGAAGTCTGTTAGAAGTTAAAAGGAGGGAATATAAAATTAGATTATTTGATCAAAGTAAAAATAGATATGGTGTTATCACAGGAAGCCTCAATGAACTTTTGCTGATCAGGACTGAATTAGGCTTTGAATTTGTTTATAATACAGATAATCAGAGTTGGAAGGGATCTTGTAGGTCATCTAGTCCAACCCCCACCCAAGCAGGAGACCCTACACCATTTCTGACAAATGGCAGTCCAATCTCTTCTTGAAAGTCTCAACTGATGGCGCTCCCACAACTTCCAAGGCAAGCTGTTCCATTGGTTGATCGTTCTCACTGTCAGAAAGTTTCTCCTTGTTTCCAGGTTAAATCTCTCCTTGTTCAGTTTCCATCCATTATTCCTTGTCTGGCCTACAGGAGCTTTAGAAAATAGCTTGACCCCCTCCTCCCTGTGGCAGCCCCTCAAATACTGGAAGACCGCTATCATGTCTCCCCTGGTCCTTCTCTTTACTAGACTAGCCAAGCCCAGTTCCTGCAACCATTCATTGTATGTTTTAACCTCCAATCCCTTAATCATCCTGGTTGCTCTTCTCTGTACTTTTTCTAGAGTCTCAACATCCTTTTTATAATGTGGTGACCAAAACTGGATTCAGTACTCTAGGTGTGGTCTTACTAAGGCTTTATAGAGTAGTATTAATACTTCCCTTGATCTTGACTGTATCCCTCTGTTAATACAATTTAGGATTGCATTAGCTTTTTTGGCTGCTGCTGCACACTGCTGGCTCATATTTAGCTGGTTGTCCGCTAAGATTCCAAGATCCCTCTCACAGTTACTGCTATTGAGCCTGGTTTCACCCAGTCTATATGTGTACTTTTGGTTTTTCTTGCCTAAGTGTAGGACTTTACTTTTCTCTATACTGAATTTCATTTTATTAGATATGGCCCAGTATTCTAGTCTGTCAAGATCCATCTGGATCTTGAGCCTATCTTCTTGGGTGTTAGCTATTCCTGCCAGCTTAATATCATCTGTAAATTTGGTAAGTTCCCCTTCTATTCCCTCATCTAAGTCGTTAATGAAGATATTGAAGAGTACTGGGCCTAAGATGGAACCTTGTGGCACCCCATTGCTTACTTCCCTCCATGTGGACTTAGACCCATTAAGAACTACTCGTTGAGTACAGTTTGCCAGCCAGTTGCGAATCCGTCTAGTGGTGGTGCTATCTATTCCACTTTTTTCTAGCTTACTAAGAAGTAGGTTATGGTATACTTTATCAAATGCCTTGCTGAAATCTAAATATGTTATGTCCACTGTATTTTGCTGGTCTACTAATTTAGTCACTGTGTTGAAGAATGAAATAAGATTGGTTTGGTATGATCTGTTCTTAACAAACCCGTGCTGACTGCTAGTTATTACTTTACTTGTTTCTAGATGTTGGCAGATCTGTTTTTTTATTATCTTTTCCAGTATCTTCCCGGGTATTGATGTTAGCCTGATTGGTCTATTGTTTCCTAGGTCGGTTATAAGTAAGGATGTGGATTTGTTTATAGATAAAAGGTTGGTTATGGGAAGAAGAGATCATTTGTTGTATTTTAAGAAAAAGTACTAAGTTATTAAAATTGTTTATGTTTGTGTTGAATGAAGAAGTCACTTCTTTACATATTTGTTTCCTTTTTCTTTATTATATTTTTATTATTTATTTATTTACTTCTTTATTGCTTTTCTGATTCTATTTTTTTCTGGTTTTTCTTTTCCAAGGCTAGTAAAATGAGAACCCAGTTTGTTGGAGGCAATATGCTAACTCTGTAAAATGCTTAGAAAGTACTATAAAGCACTATGAAGAAGTATATAGATCTAAGTGCTATTGCTATACTTTTGCACTTTCTACTTTTTCTTTTTAGTTTACATTAGTTTTAACTGTTGTAGTTATAATATTTAAGAATAAGAATATTGAACATTTATTGGACAGCATTAATTTTATGATTACTGGACAAGAAAGCAACAAAAGTCAAAGTATATCATCCTTCCTTAGTCTGTAGTACAAAAGCAGTGATTGAATGTGTGATTGATTACTTCATTAATATTACTCAACAGAAAAGGTGAATATTTTGACATCTTAAAGTAACAATTTGAGAGCAAGAATAGAAACATTCTGAAAAAATGTCATTCATTTAAAGTGCTTTTTCTGGAGTGCTTTGAATGTAATGATTCTGAAAGATAAAGTAAAGAAATACAGTGCTCTGTCTGGTTTTTTTAACTGATATACATACATATATGCATATACATATGGATACATACCTACCGTGTTTCTCCAACAATACAGCCTCCCCTAATAGGAAGTCCCAGCGTATTTTATCAGCACAAAATCAAATTAAGCCCCTCCCCCAAATTAAGGCCTATATTAAACATGCGAAATGGTGGGGGAATGGTGGGGGGGCTTGCCATTAGGAAGTATTTTTGTTGCATACTCGGATATGGTGCTGCCTGCATTGACTTTGGCATGGGTGGGGCACTTCGTATCGGGAGACCTTCTGCCACCGTTGCTTTCCCTTCTTCCCATGCTGCTGTGGTGTTTAGAGCAATGCCGCGGCATTTGGCGCAGCCACGCACAGCCAACCAGGGCTCCTCCCTGCAACCGGAGCCTGGTGGAGACACTCGACTTCAGGCGCTCCTGTCACCACCTTCCCTTCGCCCTCAAAGGCAAAGCCAATTCTTTTAAAAATGATGCCCTACTACCAGTATGACAAAGCCTCCCCTGCCCGAGAGGGAAGCCCAACCCCAGGTGGGGAGGTGAATCTCCCGGGGCTGCAGCGCAAAATTGGCCCACCCCTGGAGAAGTGCCCAGCTGTCATCCCTGCCTGGCACTGGGCAGAGCACAAAGAGCTTCGCCTGGGGTGCTCAGCGCAGCTGACAGGTGGGCCCTCCTGCCCGGTGGCAGAGCTCTCGCCAAGGCAGTGAGCGCCTCCCCACCACGCCCTCTGCTCATCCTGCCAGGGCTGTGCCAGAGCCGTGCGGGCTGGGCAGAGCCAGGAAAGTGAGCCGCGGGTGCACGCGCCCCTGCCAAGCAAAAGAGCTGGGCCAACCCGAGCTTGGCTTCATTCTCAAGTCCCTCCAGCCCAAACCCAAAGGGGCCACCGGAAGAGGCTGCCCGAGGCAGTGATAGCGCCCACCCATCCATGGACAGGGAGGCAAGGTGACGGCCTGCACCACGTCCTCCTCCAAGCTGAGCCCCGCCGAGTCAGCACCTCTGCCTAATGCCAGTTCTGCTGCAGCATTTGGAGCTGCTGGTGCATTTGGAGATGTGTGGGGATGGGGACCGGCTGGCAGAGGGATGGAAAGGACGGGCAGCTTCAGGATCTCTCTGCCAGACCCACCAGCCAGGGAAGAAGCACTGCTGTCACCTTGCCTCCCTGTCCATGGATGGGTGGGCACTATCACTGCCTCGGGCAGCCTCTCCCAGTGGCCCCTTCGGGTTCAGGCTGGAGGGACTTGGGAAGGAAGCCAAGCTCAGGACAGCCCAGCTCTTTTGCTTGGCAGAGGGGCACGCACCCGTGCTTACTGTCCTGGCTGTGCCCATCCCGCACAGCTCGGGCACAGCCCTGGCAGGATGAGTAGAGGGCCTGGCGGGGAGGCGTTCACTGCCTTGGTGGGAGCTCCACCGCCAGGCAGGAGGGTCCACCTGTCAGCTGCGCTGGGCATCCCAGCTGAAGCTCTTCATGCTCTGCCCGGTGCCAGACAGGGGTGGTGGTTGGGCACTTCTCCCAGAATGGGCTGATCCTGCACTGCAGCCCTGGGAGATTCGCCTCCCCATGTGGGGTTGGGCTTCCCTCTCAGGCAGGGGAGGCTTTGTCGTACCGGTAGTAGGATATCATTTTTAAAAGAATTGGCTTTGCCTTCAAAGGCGAAGGGAAAGCGGCAACAGGAGCGCCTGAAGCCGAGTGTCTCCGCTGGGCTCTGGTTGCAGGGAGGAGCCCTGTCTGGCTGCACATGGCTATGCCAAATGCCGCAGCATTGCTCTAAATGCTACGGCAGCATGGGAGAAGGGAAAGCAATGGTGGCGGAAGGTCTCCGATACGAAGTGCCCCACCAACACCGAGATCAACATCCAAGCTGTCGCTGCCCGCCCACCCAAGGATGCAAGGGTGGGGAATTAAGTCACCCCTGAAAAGATGGCCTAGCCATTTTTTTCGGGGGTAAAAAAAAAAAAGGCCCAGGACTTCCGGTTTGAGCTTCTTCGGCGACAGACTGAAACCTCGTCTCTGCGAGGCTTCGATCCGTGCTCACCACTGGAGAGCCCCGAGCCAGCTGGTTTCAGGGCTAAGCCACCCCGTAGAAGTGGTGAAGAAGGTGGAGACTACCTGCAGGGTTGAGGAGAGCCGCATCTCTCCTCCCCAGCTGGCCATTACTCCCTTTCCCAAAGAGGGTTGTAGCAGTGGTCAGAAGTGTCCATCACAAAGAAGAACTCGACTGGAAAAAATGTGCAGGAGGAAGATAAGAAGAGAAAGTTTGGGTTGACCAGGTCAAACAGCAAAAGCAACAAATAAGGTACCCTGGAATTTAAATTTAATAACATTGTTCCCAAAGAAGATTTTGAACCTGCGAAGGAGAGAGAGAAGGGAAAGGATCAGGTTTTTTTTCTTCCCTTCCTTATACTGACAGCTAAGAGACTTAAGCAAGAAATTGAAAAAAATCCACTTTGACATTAATAGGCATCTAAGCTGAAAATAAAAGATTTCTGGATATTTAAAAGTTTTTAAAAGCAGGAAAGGAGAAAAAAAAAGAATAGAAGGGCAGGATCTGGAAAAATGGAGGAGACTGCCTGGAACTAAGGAATGGAACTGTAACTAAAAGGAACTTACAGTGAAATTTCAACAAGATTCCTCAAAGATACATCTTAATTGAAACTTGGTAACAAAGTAATAGAACCCCAGGAAGAGAAAGTGGAAAAAAGAAGCAGAAAGAAACAGCCTTGGATTATTTGGATTACTTGGTGATTTTTGGTTTTTGCATCTGGATGACTAAAATTAACTGGGTGGTTGTTTAAAAGTCTTTAAAATGGTATCACTCTTAGAAGAATTGAAAATGGAACTTAAAAAATGGAAAGAAGATGCACAAGAAGGGAGAAGTTCTTTTGGCTTCGTGTTTCAATTCTTAGAAATGGAGATCTGGAACTATGAGAAGCAACAAGAAACGCTTGCAGAACAAGAAGATTGGGACAAAGAAGAAGCCATCTTTAATGATAAAATAATTTTAAGTGGGGGGAAAAAAAGAAAAGGGGGGAAAGAGAGTGAAAGGTTTAAGACTAGAAAAAACAACCCAAAAGAAGAAGAATAATTTGAAAGATAAGTATAATATTAGAAAGCAACAGAAGAGGGGATTACAGAAGAGACAGTTAGAAGTAGAGAGACGAGGGGGTAAAAAGGGGAGGGAGAAGAAGAGGGGGAAGAAGGCAAGGAAAAGAAGTTGTAAAAGACAGAAACAAGAAATGGAGAAACAGGGAGAAGATATAAGGATTGTAACCATAACCTTGTTTAGAGATAATGGGTGAAAATTTAATTGCAAAAGGGATTCTGCAAAGGTACATAAGATAGCATTGTTATATTATAAACAGAAATAATTTTAGAAAATATGATTAAAATGATGGATAAAATATTTACTGTAATGTAGTTGAATGTTTGGTAATAAATAAATGAATTAAAATGATTGAGAGAATTAAATGGGAACATTTTTAATTATTAATAATGATTTATAAAAATATAAGTGAGAAATATGGGGAAAAAAAGAATTAACTATGGAAAGTTTATAAGTGTTCCCAAGGAAGTATGATATTTAATTGAAAAGAAATGTTAAAGATGTTAAGATTTTAATGAATATTAATGATAGAATTGAATTGGAATGGAATGTGTGCTTTATTTACATATATATATATATTATATATATAATTTTTTCTTTTTAAGAATATAGTGTGTATTTTAAGAATGTACCAAACAGAATTCGATTGGAAGTTATGTATTATATTGAATGCTATAATCTTAAAGGTATACACTGAAGCTTAAATAAGAGTTTGAATGGATAATATTAAAAGATATAAAGGTGTCATACTCCAATTGGTAACTACAGGGAAAAAAATGTTTAATAATAAAAGATAATATGAAATTGAAACAGGACAGAAAAAAGTATAAATATAATGATTTGATTGAGATGAGATAATTAAAATAAAGTTGAGAAAATTAAAAGAGGGGAAAAACTATGTAGAAAATGTAAAACGGTAATAAGATATGGAATAGAATATAAAAATGAGCATGAACTTGAGTTTGGTGTCTGTATGAAGAAGTGATAACCAGGGACCATGCTATTTTCAAAAAAGATGTTTTATTTGTATTTTGTTTTTGTGAAAACCCAAATAAAACTTTCAAAAAAAAATTAGGCCCAGCCTTATTTTGTGGGAAACACGGTACATACATACATACATACATACATACATACATACAGTTATCAGTTCTTTCTACCTCTTGTTCTGCTTTGATCTTTTTCTATTTTTCTTTTTAATCTTCCTGAACATTAAACACTACACTCAATTATTCAGAAAGCTGGAAAAGACATAGCAAAGGTATCATTTAGTTACAATATAGAAATCTTTTCCCCTCTTCCTAAAAGTTTTGTTCTTATTTTAAATATTATTTTCGTATCTTGAATGAATGAATGAATAAATGAATGAATGAATGAATTCTTTATTGGCCAAGTGTGATTAGACACACAAGGAATTTGTCTTGGTGCATGTGCTTTCAGTGTACATAAAAAGAAAAGATACATTCATCAAGAATCATAAGGTACAACACTTGATATAGTCATAGGATACAAATAGGGAATCAAATTATACTAGGAAACAATCAATATAAAGCATAAGGATACAAGCAACAAGTTATAGTCATACAGTCTCAAGTGGGAGGGAATCGGTGATAGGAGTGATGAGAAGATTAATATTGATAGTAATGCAGATTTAGTAAATAGTCAGACAGTGTTGTGGGAATTATTTGTTTAGCAGAGTGATGGCATTCAGGGAAAAACCTGTCCTTCTGTCTAGTTGTTCTAGTGTGCAGTGCTCTATAGCGTTGTTTTGAGGGTATGAGTTGAAACAGTTTATGACCAGAATGTGAGGGTTCTGTAAATATTTTCACAGACCTCTTTTTGACTCGTGCAGTATTCCTCTGTAGAACTGAATCCAATTATTAGTTGATATTTAAAATATCAACAAATTATTGGCATGGAAAGAATGAAATAAAATCTTAGGCCAACTCCACATATTACAATTGTTTTTGGAAATGTTAAATATATATTTAATATAATGTTGGGAATTTCTCCTTCTTAGCTTTATTACACATTATACTGCATTCTAGCCTTGGTTTCTACTAGATCAGTATTTCTCAAAGTTGACCATGTTAAGATGCCTGATGGCTGATGAAGTCCACACATCTTAAAATTGCCAAGACTGAGAAACATGGCATTGATTACAGTTCAGTTCCCAGAATTTTCAGCAAGTTGTATCCTTTAAAACCAGTCAAATCATAAATATAAAAGTCTACTCATGCTTAGCTGATATTCTGTTATTCTTGTTGAAACTTACCTGTCCTCCTTTGAAATTCTTCAAAAGAAAATCTTCTTGAAATCCAATAGCCTTCCTGTGAAATGTTATTGGAGTTAAGATACCAAAGTATCAGCTCCCTTGAATATCTTCCCTGAAAAGAGTTTATTTGGAAGATACATTAGGCCAAATACTCATTTTTAAAAAATTTTTGAAATCTGTAGGCAATAAAGTGCTATCAATATGCCAATAAATGCAATTTTCTGAAATTGAGGTCATTGCATAGATGCAATATTTACTGTACAAATCACCTTAAACATTTAACACATTACACTAATGGATTCCCAGCTGGCAAAAATTCAGAGATAAATTTACATGTGACAGTTTATGCTTTAAGATATAATCTCTTAGTACAATTATTAAATCAGGTTGTATAGACTCTGTGAGAAATGTAAATGCATTCATTTACAAATACAATTAAGAAGGAACACTGGAAAGCTAGTACTTGCTGAACTGCCAAATGCTAAATAGTATCCAGAGGATATTGATGATATGATTAGAATGCAATGGAGTTGAAAAGCAATTGATTCCAAAATAAAACTACATTTATTTTGTGGTAATAATGATTAAAACACAATTAATTCACTTGTTTAACAGCCACCACCCCCCTCAGTATTCATCAGATCTTAAAAGTGAAGCACCGTTTCTCATCCTGCATATTTATTCCATTCCTATGAATCCTAGTAATTGTAGCTTACATTGTAATTGTAACTCATGAAGTCCCAGCACAAGTCTTTGAAGATATTTTTTAAAAACAATTGGGATTCTCTAATACAAGTGCACCTTAAAAATTGTATTTAACTTATATTATGGTATCTGAAGGATCTGTATTCAATGTAACTTGTACATGGCTGAAGATTTCCATTTGTCCCTATATCTACCCTGTGTTTGTTTTTAATGACATCATTTCTTCTAAGCATCACTATATATTTAAGCTTTTTTGCTTTCACAATGAAACATTTTTGCCATTTGCCTTACCAAGCAATCCCGCTGGGATCATTAGTTATTATGACTTCAGGTATCATCTGAAACGTCTTTAAATACAATTCTTCAGATTTAACCATCTTAAGACACATCAGAACAATGCATCACACTCGCTCTCGCTCTTGCTTTCTCTGCCTTTTTTTATATGTGTGTGTAAAACATGCATAACATTTACTAGAACAATGCTTCATATTAGAATTGTAAAATACAATTATAATGGAAATTATGCATCAATATTATACACATTGCATAACCATCATCCAGTCTTATTCAATCACCAATTAGGCAAAAACTGAAAATCTGAAGTTAGAAAAGTTGACTTTTAAAAAATGCAAATAAAGGATCTCAAGATCCTCCATGCTATGCTAAACCCCATTGTGACTATTACATCAGCAGTAATATACTATTTCTAGAACCAGTGACTGCTTTACAGTGTGTTACAAGGCAGGCAATAACATTCAGAAAGTGTTTGAATATGCTCATGAAAGAAACCAGAGAGTGGTAAAAGTATTGTAGCTTTGATTTCTCTGGGTCTTTGCTTGCATTTTTACTCATGGGAACACAATTCCTGTTCTGATTTCCACCTTATGATCAAGGAGATTCAACAATTTGAATGTAAGATTAGTTTTCCACTACTGTATTAGTTTGCTCTTGGGTCATTTTAACCACACCCTACATAATGAATACTCAAGATCTGCTCTTCACACTTTTGAGCATACACATGACTACTAGTAAATTGCTCGTTCATTTTACTAGTATTTTATAAGAGAGAAGCTGCTTAGAAGTACAACTGTAATGCATTATCTCCTGGACCAGCCCAATGAATAACGTTTGGAGAAATAACGGGCGGTTGTATGAAATGACGAACATAGTAAGAGTCATTTTTAAGAAAGCCAAAATTGTTGGTTAAAAGCCAAACATTATCTCAGAAGTAGGTAATGGCAAACTATTTTTATGGTATTGTTAAGAAAGCTAGATAGATGTTCCCATGAAATTGCTACAGTCAAGGCTGATCTGAAGGAAACCAGGTTTCAAGTGTAGCAAGGAAAACTTCCAGAGCCCTATATCTACTGTGTTTCTCACAAAATAAGGCTGGGCCTTATTTTTTTTTTGACCCCCGAAAAAACAGCTAGGCCATCTTTTCGGGGGTGACTTAATTCCCCCCCCTGAATCCTTGGGTGGGCAGGCAGCAACGGCTTGGATGTTGACCTTGGCGTTGGTGGGGCACTTCGTATCAGGAGACCTTCCGCCACCGTTGCTTTCCCTTCTCCCTTGCTGCCGCGGTGTTTAGAGCAACACCATGGCATTTGGCACAGCCATGTGCGGCCAGCCAGGGCTCCTCCCTGCAACTGGAGCCTGGCGAAGACACTTGGCTTCAGGCGCTCCTGTCGCTGCCTTCCCTTCGCCTTCGAAGGCAAAGCCAATTCTTTTAAAACTGATGCCCTACTACAACAAAGACTCCCCTGCCTGAGAGGGCAGCCCAACCCCATGTGGAGAGGCGAATCTCCCAGGGCTGCAGCACAGGATCGGCCCACCTCGGGAGAAGCGCCCAGCCGCCATCCCTACCTGGCGCCGGGCAGAGTATGAAGAGCTTTGCCTGGAGCACCCAGCGCAGCTGACAGGTGCGCCCTCCTGCCTGGCAGCAGAGCTCTCACCAAGGCAGTGAGCGCCTCCTGGCTGGACCCTCCGCTCATCCCGCCAGGGCCGCGCCAGAGCTGTGTGGGCTGGGCAGAGCCAGGAAAGTGAGCCATGGGTGCGCGCCCGCCTGCCAAGCAAAAGAGCCAGGCTGACCTGAGCTTGGCTTCCTTCCCAAGTCCCTCCAGCATGAACCCGAAGGGGCTACTAGGAGAGGCTGCCCAAGGCAGTGATAGCGCACACCCATCCATGGACAGGGAGGCAAGGTGATGGCAGTGCTGCTTCCCTGGCCGTCAGAGAGAGCCCGAAGCCCCCCATCCTTTCCACCCCTTGCCCAGCTGGTCCCCATCCCCACGCATCTCCAAATGCACTGGCAGCTCCAAATGCTGCAGCGGAGCGGGCATCAGGCAGAGATGCTGGCTCGGCGGGGCTCAGCTTGGAGGAGGACGTGGTGCAGGCCGTCACCTTGCCTCCCTGTCCACAGATGGGTGGGTGCTATCACTGCCTTGGGTGGCCTTTCCTGGTGGCCCCTTCAGGTTTGGGAAGGAAGCCAAGCTTGGGTCAGCCCGGCTCTTTCACTTGGCAGGCGGGCGTGCACCCGCGACTTGCTTTCCCGGCTCTGCCCAGCCTGCACAGCTCTGGCACGGCACTGGCAGGATGAGTGGATGGTCTGGTGGGGAGGCGCTCGCTGCCTTGGCGAGAGCTCTGCCACCGGGCAGGAGGGCCTGCCTGTCAGCTGTGCTGGGCATCGCAGGCGAAGCTCTTCCACTCTGCCTGGTGCCAGGCAGGGATGGCAGCTGGGTGCTTCTCCCAGGCTGGGCTGATCTTGCACTGGAGCCCCGGGAGATTCGCCTTCCCACATGGGGCTGGGCTTCCCTCTCGGACAGGGGAGGCTTTGTTGTACCAGTAGTAGGGTGCCATTTTTTAAAAAAAATGGCTTTGCCTTTGAAGGCGAAGGGAAGGCACTGACAGGAGTGCCTGAAGCCAAGTGTCTCCGACGGGCTCTGGTTGCAGGAAGGAGCCCTGGCTGGCTGCTCATGTCTGTGCCAAATGCCGCGGCATTGTTCTAAACGCCGCGGCAGCATGGGGAGAAGGGGAAGCAATGGTGGATGAAGGTCTCCTGATACGAAGTGCCCCACCAACATCAAAGTCAACGCAGGCAGTACCATATCCAGGTATGCAACAAAAGTACTTCCTAACGGCAAGCCCCCCCTGCCATTCCCCCCCATTTCGCATTTTTAATATAGGCCTTAATTTGGGGGAAGGGGCTTAATTTGATTTTATGCTGATAAAACATGCTGGGCCTTCCTATTGGTGGAGGCCGTATTGTTGGAGAAACACGGTAAGAGTGGTCCATTCTTATCACAAGAAGGAACACCAATGTGAAATAGCACTAAAAAGTATCTTTGCATTCTAGACATTTTTCACTAACTTCTTTGTTTCATATCCATCTCCCATAAATGTATTCCCTGGGAAGAAAGGAAAATAAAATGTTTGTTACTTATTTATGATTTATTTACTCCATCTTTATTCCACCATTTCTGACTTATTTAACATTATTACCCATGATTCAGCTCAGATCTTTCCCTTCCAAATCTGTTATTCTATGATTCTATACCTTCACCTCCTGAATTTCCTGCACTATCTCAGACAGATGGAATATGATATCTATCCATCCTGGTAATACTTCCACTTTTCCCTTCAGTTTACCCTCCTATCCTAGTGGAGGATTGATTTTGGAATGTATGGTACAAAGAAAGAAAGGGTTGAATGAGCAAGCATTGTCTCCTTAAAAGCTTACAACAAAGAAGCCTGGAATAATGAGTGATAAATAGCTTTATATGTAAATATTTACATCTTTAATTTGCTTATGTCCAAGTGGATAGCAGTGCAATATATTACACAATTTCAGATGCAAAAGCATCTGCTTCCACAGATGTTAGGTTAAATTCCACTATATTCATTTAAAAAAAAAAAAGAAAGATGCAGATAGTGTTTCTAGTTATGATGAGAGGCAGATGAGAATAAAATTCTATGCTTTGACTTTAATGTTTCTATGATCTAATTTAGTTTGCAATCCACCAAAACCAGCTTAGAACTCATGAATAACTATTTTTCCTCCAGACAAATTCAAAGAAAAATAAATATTGTCCCCACCCCTCATCTCTCAGCACACACAGCTCTCCAAGCTTTTGTTTAAAAATCAGCTAGGTTCTTCCAATTTAGATTTTCATTTTTCATATGCCCGAATCATAGTCTAAATCTGAACTGCAAACCTAAATTTTCTTGAACAGAAAAAGTCAACAAGAAAAGGGTTTAAAAATTGTAAGAAAGGAGAAATTACAGAAGGCCGCCTTCCTGACATATTCAAATATTTCATATAAAAGTACAAATAGTTAATAACTTAGCAATCTGTGACAAAGTGTCTGAGAGTTATAAATTATAAAAATTAATTATAAAAATTATAAAATTATAAAAATTAAAAGAGCTGGATAAATTTTTGGGAGAAGTTGGTATGGGCTATTCAATTGTATTTTATTGCTAAAATACTATGAAATTAGCATTTTTGACATAGAAATGTGTCTAAAAAGCTTTTGACAGCTTTTCTAATATTCAAAACAATTGTGAAACTTTAAGTGTGAAAAAGTGCAAACATCTATGTCTCCAAGATTCAAGGCAAACCAGGCCCCTGCTATATAGTTTCAAAGAAAGAAAGAAAGAAAGAAAGAAAGAAAGAAAGAAAGAAAGAAAGAAAGAAAGAAAGAAAGAAAGAAAGAAAGAAAGAAAGAAAGAAAGAGGTAGAGGGGGAGGGGTACATGTATAACCCATCTTCCTGCCTTAGGAATATTTCTGCCCTGCAGAGCAGATTTAAAAGAAAATAGGACTCTGTATAGGGCAAGAAAATTTGGTCAAACTTCCTTCCTCTCTTATTTAGCCATGAAAAGTCGTTGTTGAATCAAAACTGTTAGATCACGGGAATGAGACTCAGGACACCAGCATAGTAACCAGTCATCTTTACTTCTCTCTAGGACTGTGCGAAGAAACTGCAGCAGCCCTTTTACAGTCGGGCTGCTCGCGGCTGTGGCCAGCTCTTCAAATTTCCTGCTGCCACGGACTGACCAATTGCAGGTAAGTATGTTAATACATAATACCCCTCTCCACCTGATCCGGTCCTCACCAATCTGGGCTTCGCCTACCGTATGTAATCATGGAGGTAGGCAGGGCTTTTATGGTTTCGACTGGACCTGTGCAGCTCAGTCACGGTTTGGCTTCTGGGCTGTTGGGATGGGTCTGTTGTTCCTCCTGTCCTTCTTCATGGAACTTCCTGGAAGGTTGAGTTGGCCATGCTGTTCTCGCCAGGAATCTCCTGGCTGGTTGAGTTGGCATGGCCGCTCCCTCTAGGGGCCGCTTCCCTGCTATCCTTCTGGCCTTGTTCCTTTCTCCCCAATCTGCCTTCTTCCCTGGTCTCAGGTACATGCTTGCACTTTCCGACTGGGGCTATTGTTAGTAGTAGATGTTGTGTGTTTGGAGTTGTTAGGGTTTGTTCTGTTGTTTTTCTTGCTCATGGAGGGTCTCCCCATCCCTTTCTGCTTGAGTTTTGTTTGCTTGAGGGGTCTCCCCCCTCCCTTATGGTTATGTTTGAGGGGTCTCCCCCCTCCCTTATGGTTATGTTTGAGGGGTCTCCCCCCCTCCCTTATGGTTATACTAGAGAGGTCTCCCCCCCTTTTTCCCTGGGTCGGTCTTTGTCACCCCTCGTAACTCTAGATCTGAGCTGATCTATGTGTCTCTTCCAGCTCCTACCATCCACAGTGTCTACCTTGTAAGAACGGGGTCCAGTTATCTGGGTCACTTTTGCCGGTATCCACAATGGTTCCCCCGTAAGGTTTTTTGCGTATACTGGGTCCCCTGTTTGAAATGTGCAGCAGTTACTGGAGAAGTTTGCTGGTTTTTCTGGGTTATATGTGGGTGCAGTCTGTCTAGGTGTGATCTTAGTTTCCTCGCCATTAGTAATTCTGCTGGGCTCTTATTTGTTGTTTCACTGGGTGTTATGTGCTGGTTGCTTTCTGTGGTAGGAATATATTATAAAAGTTAAAGAGTCCTAAAAAGCCTTGCAGATCAGTTTTATTCATGGGTCTGGGGGCTTCCTTGATAGCTCTGACTTTATTTTCTGTGGGGTAAATTCCTTTGCTGTCTATAAGGTATCCTAGGAATTCAACTTTGCTGGTGGCTAATTGGCACTTCTCCTTTTTCACTTTTAGTCATGCCTCCTTGAATTTACTTAGGACTTCTCTTAAGCAGTCCCACAATTGTTCTTTATCCTTGGCTGATCTGAGGACATCGTCAAAATATGGCACCACCCCTTTTATCTCTTGCAATAGGCATTCCATTAAACTCTGGAACACCCCTGGGGTGACGCTGATGCCAAATTGTAATCTGTTGCATTTAAATGCTCCCCTGTGTGTTACGATTGTCTGGGCTTCTGCTGTTTCAGGATCAACGGTTAATTGTTGGTAGGCCTGTGCGAGGTCTAGTTTCACGAATGAAATAGATGCTGTACCACTGGGACAGGGTATGCGCTTTGTTGGAGCGCATGGTTAAGGGTTGCTTTGTAGTCTCCGCAGATACACACAGACCCGTCTGGTTTAATTGGCATAACAATCAGGGTTTCCCACTTTGCGTGGTCAATTGGCTCTAGCACCCCTTGTGCAATGAGTTTATCCAATTGCTCATCGATCTTTGGTTTTAGTGCGAAAGGGACCCGTCTCACCTTTAAGTGTATAGGGGTTATGGTTGGGTTTAGGTTAAAGGAAATTGGGGACCCCTGGTACTTGCCCAGCTCTCCATCAAACATGTCTCGGAATTCTTCCATCAGGTCCTCTTCCCACTCTGTCTCAGTGATGTTGTTTATTCCTGTGACTTTAATTCCTAATGGTGTAAACCATTCAAGTCCCCGGAGGCTTGGTCAATTTCAGTCAACTATGGTTAACAGGAGGACTCTGGTGTATTTTTTTGAATGTTACCTTGAATTGCCCAGTGCCACTACAGGGAGTTTGTTTCCCTGGTAGTCTTTCAGCATCAGTGTTTGTCTTTCAAGTCCTTCACGGTTTATCTCTGGTATCAGTCTTTTTATAGTGTCCCATGATACCATGGATAAATATGAGCCTGAATCCACTTCCATCCAGCAAGGTTGGCCTTCTATGGTGACCTGGACATATACTTTCCTGGCATTTGTCGTGTTTGAGTGTCCGATGGTCACTGTCTGTTGTGTTTCATCTCTTCTGTTGCTTACCTCTTTTCCTCGCCTGTTTCAATTGTCTTGGTTCCAACAGCTCTCTGTTTGTTTCTCCTTCTCTCGGGGTGGGGGGGGTGTTCTAACTTTGTCTAGGGCCATAGTTTTTCTTGCTCAGCATGCCCTAGCAATATGTCCCCACTGTTCACAATGTTTGCAGATTGCATCTAGGAAACAGCACTCGGAACGTGGATGGTTCCCCTCGCAGCCGGCACAATGAAATTCCTTTCTTTTTCTGTTCTGGTCCCTTCTGCTATGTTCTGAGCAGAGTTGATTTACCCCTTCATCTTCCTCCTCATCTTCCGATGTGGACTCGATGTCCTCATGGTGGGTTGTAGTAGTGCTTTTGGGGTTTTCCGATGGCGCTTTATTCATTTTCCTCATGTAATTTCTGATTTCTGTATTGCTTCTGCCGCGATAGCCTCTTCCATTGCTTCTTTGAGTGTTATTTTGGGTTTTGTTAATAATCAGCCTTGTAGTGTAAGATCTCTCAGTCCCAGGACCACTCAGTCTCTCATGGCCTCATCCATGTTTAGGAATTCACACACGCCTGCGATGTTCCTCAGAGTTGCAATGAAATTGCCGATGTTCTCACCTTCTTTTTGGTCATGCTGATAAAATTCGTGTCATTTGATGAGGCAGGAAATGGTTGATGTGTAGTGAGCCCTCAGTATTCTCTCCAGGTCTGGCCAGGCCATCGTTTTCACGTCGGTGGGTTTCACTAATGCTTTGGCCATCTTGAATATGGTGGGACCGCAATGTGTGAGGAAGACGGCTCTCTTCCTGTGTTCGGAGATGTTACTGAGGTTGCTCCCTTCAAGGAACATGAGAAATCAGTCAATGTACGATTCCCAGTCTTCGGTTGCTGGATCGAATGGTGCAGGTGGCGTGTTGTTTCCAGCCATTTCATTTTGATGAGTTGCTGATGTTCATCGGTCACCACGTGCTCACTGGCTCCCTTTGTCTCAAGATCCCACCCTCGTCGCCAGTGTTAGATCGCAGGAATGAACTCAGGACACCAGCATAGTAACCAGTCATCTTTACTTCTCTCTAGAACTGCGTGCCGAAGAAACCATGGCAGCCCTTTTACAGTCGGGCTACTTGCGGCTGTGGCCAGTGATGGCTCTTCAAATTTCCCACCACCACGGACCGACCAATTGCAGGTAAGTATGTTAATACATAATAAAAACCTTCCTACTTTGGCCAGGTCCAGCCAGATACTTTACTTCCACAGAAAGACTGTGTTAGTTTGAACTGATTCCAGAATTCTATTGCTCCCTGGTATCAAATATGTTGAGGAACTGAAAAGATGCAATTCTGATTCAGCTGTAATGTACTAGAAGTCACAATAAAATGAAGGTTTTTATTTTATTTTTTGTTTATTTGTGTTGCAGTTTTGTGGAGTTTTCCCATTTGCAGGGATTCTTGTCTTAGACAAGAATTTCAAGGAGAAAGACAACTTGACCGTTTTGCAGCTCTTCTCCCTAGGACATGGGAGTTGCTCCAATTGCTTTCCATACAAATACACAGAACATGAAGGAAGAATAAGGATGGAGACTGTAGGCAATCTTTCTGAGTTGCATTTTTATGGACCAAGAGAGACGTCATTTTTATTTTTCCAGAATATGTGGTAGCTTGAGGCAGGACAGTAATTCTTAGCTGCTTAAACTTAGCACTTTAGGGATGGCTAAAAGGAGGACCACGAATCACCTTCAAACTATTGTTGAGGAACTGTTAAGTAGGAAAAAAAACAATGTGAAATACCCCTGAGCTTTTCTGGGGGGAAATGTATTTTGAACATATTGAAAATAAGTAAAGTCTCTAACAAGTTCTCTCAGCTTGGCCCTGAAACAACAGAAACATCCATGTAATGTGAATCTGAAGGCAAACCTATAATTTTCTTCATGCCACATCCAGAATTGCTTCTATTATGAATTTCTAATTCCAGCTGTGCCTGCCAGTTGCTGTGGGCTCCCTGCTGGTCTTTCAGAGCAGTTCTGAGGCTATAGTAACTCTCCTTTTGAGGAGGAAATCATAACAGACAAGCAACCTCATCTTCACAAGTCAGGCTATCTGGCATACACCACTGCAGACCAGAAGGCATCAGAAGTACACAGTAGTTGCTCTAAAATGCACAACAATCTTATAAAGTAAAGAAGGGTATTACAGCATGTTAACATTTACATGATGATTAGAATATACGAAAGGCCACATCCTACATTTTTATAATCCCCTCCCAAAGAAAATAGTGTGCTAGAACTGCAGTCCTTTCAAAGGAAATTATTTATTCAGGAGAAGAGAATGAAAGCCATGAATGACCATGGAGTATAAGAAGAGAAGAATAATGTTGCTGCCTCCTCCCCTCTGCTGTAATCTACATCCTCAGAACATAGGAAGAAGTATTCTTGAGTTGTGAATGACCCTAATCATTCACATGGGGCTGATCAACTCTTTCTCCATCCCTGAAGGGTTCCTATAGGAATAACCTGGCAGCTACATCATACTAAGAAAACTAACCATATTCTCCTCTGGGACCATCTGTTCTTCCTCCTTCTCTCTCTTCTTTTCCTTTTGCAACAAGCTGCTGAGAGAGGTATACCTTTTCCCAAAGATCTGAACCCATTGTATCAGTAGGCTTTGGCATCCAATCATACATCAGATGCCCCTGTATGAATGCCAGAATTGATGTAATGTATGCTTTTTTTTCTCTGTTTTTTTCTTTTCTTTGTTTTTTTTTTTGCATTCAGTGATACCTTGTTTCAAGAAACAAGAGATTACACCAGGGGAACAATCCAAACTATTTTCAAAATAGCTTCAAACTAATATTTCTTTATCCTTCAGTGTGGAAGTCAGTAATTGCTTGAAAGCAAGGCAAGGCATGGATCAAAACTGTTAAATGTATATGCAGATTGTAAACATTGATCTTTTCTGACAAAGGAAAGGACAGAATTCAACCGCATTACTAACAGCATTGATGAGAGGAATAGCTTCTTGTTTGAGGGGTAGAAAAGACCTACATATGTCTCATATTCTGTAGAGTTTTAAAGCATAAAAACCCAAATGTCCATTCCATGGAAAATTTTTACGTGGTAAGGTAAATATGGTAAACTTTATGAAGTGAAAACTTTTTCATAATGGAAAAATGGAAGTCCCACCATTCTTTCCAGGGGATTCTCTGAACTTATATAGATATACTTGTCACCTGCTGTGACAAACTAAGACTCCATTCATCCCTGTCTAAATTCATACCTGGAGGTCACAGTTAATTTTTTGCTTTATTGTTTATTTCCATAAATGTCATGAAGTTCAATTATTTTGAGGTAAATTAAGCTCGCAAAGACAGAAATGGCTTTTATATAAACTAGAAATCTTTTTGTTCGGGTGCATGTAAAATAAATATTTCCTCAGGGGCAGCATTAAAATGGAAAACAAAATTATGTAGGTAGGTAATACAAATTACTGTACTGAGCCTGCTTCAGACAAGCAAGATGTGCTTTTTAATATTCCTGACCCCGAATTATATGTGACAGTTCTCCAGTGGAGAAAATGTTCAATAATTGCCCTTTTGTACTCTTTGGAGAGATATCAAAAACAGCCTCCTTTCACTTAAGTGCTTTCAGAAGCAAATAAGCATTTAAATTAAACATCATCAAAGATCTTGAGTCTGTGTATGTAGGCATATATGCTACACACACGCACACACACACACACACACACACACACATCTGTGGCTCCAGCACATTTAGCAAAATAATCACTGAGAGAGCCAAGGCATTAAAATGAGTGACAAAACATCCATTGCTTTAATTTTAATATATCCACTAGAATAACAAATTCTGCTTTGTCCAATAACTACAGTTCATTCTACTGTACTGTAAATTACAAGTAAATTCCACAAATAAATTCTGCTTCTGCACTGTAACTACAGTACAGAATTGTAGTTAAATAGGGTCAGTGTGAAACAAAGATTTGCTTATGATACATACATTTTTAAGTTTTAAAAACTTAGCAGGCAATCATGAATTGATTAATGAAAATGTAACCACAGAATGCTGCATCTGATGGGAAGAAAATGGAAAACCAGAGAACATAAAGAAGGTCTATGGGGAGGGGGATAAATTTCAATGGCTATTTAATATCATTATATGAATGCTACACCTTATCTAGTTGCATCAGACATAGTGATGCAAGTAAAGGCAGGACTTGTGTTGTGATAGCAGTGTGAATATATGTTATTTTTATTTCATTGCGGTTTGTTGTGGACACTGCCGGGAATGTTGTAGGACAATTACTAGTGCCCATTTCACATACAACTTGTATGCCAGATCCAGTGGGCTATTCAATCTATTTTAAGAACATTTTCCCAAAATATCAGCATACAAGTTGTGGAACAGCCTTTCTCCATGCTGATATTTAAAATGCTAAATAACATGTGCAGAAGTTGATTACATCTACTCTTGTTGTATCCCTATGGTTCATGACTATGTTACTTTAGTGTTGTGTCTACACCTAAAATGGTCAGATTAGTGCAAACATGCTATTCTCTATGAAATTCTATGAAAGCAAAAGTTGATTTTGAAGAAGTCGAATAAGGAGAATCTTGTTGCTTTTGAATTTGAATTTGAATTTTGGTGTTGGAGAAGATGCCTAAGAATACCATGCACAGTGAAGAAAACAAAAAAATAGATGGTTGAACACATCAATCCAGTGATCTCACTAGAGACACAAATGAATAAATTCTAATTTATTGATACATTTTGAATGTATCATTTAAAGATGTAGTTCTCTTGAGAAGTCTATAATGCTAGGAAAAGTGGAAAGAAAGAGAGAAAGAGAATGACCAGGAACAAGATTGATTGATGTTTGTATAGTACTGATAGGTTGAAAGCCTTAAATATCAGGTTAGATACAGATTATCAGGGAGAAATCAAGCTGTGTGGCTACAGTATTAAGAACAGGCTTCAATTTGATGACACATAATCAATTCAATCCCTTTGGCTTTGTTGCTGTTCAGGTAAACTATTCTGGGTCACACTGGTTTTATTTCATTACCCTGTATTTATGCATATTTTTTCTGTTAACTAATTTCAAGATTCTCCTGTTAAGAATTATAAAACAATGTACCTGTTTCCCTCGAACTGTGGTGGATTTCCTCCTCACTCAAGGTTTTCAAACAAAGTCTAGAGAGCCATATGCCAGAATAATTTAGTGTATTTTATGCAGAATATAAAGTTGGCCTAGAAGATCTATAAGATACCCCTTCAACTGACATTCCTTGATTCTATGTTGATGACAGAAAAGCAGAATCTCAGTATTCTGATAAGGAAGTATCACAGTTAACCTAACCAGTAGTTTTCTTCAGCAGCTGTATAATCTGCAAGCGGATGAATTCTCATTGAATATTTGAAGGGTATTGTTGCTATTCATCTGCATATTTTTCTATGAATTATTTTCATTTGGTACCTTTGTTGACTGCAAAAATTTGGCATCATTTCAGAACCCCTAGATATGCTTTTCCCTGTTCAGGCTGCTGCTAATATACCACAATTAAATGCTAATGTATGACAGAATGAGGCAGAATCAGACAAATGTTTAATAAAGCATATAAAGACAATTCTAATTAGCACTGGAATGCACTTGGGTTGACCTGTTTTCCAGTACTTGCAGATTAGCAAAATTGATGCTTTTCCAGGCGTTTATAGATTTAGGAGGGAGAACCAGAAAATTACACCAAATGCTATTCAAATGAATGTATCTGCTGTTTGGGGGTAATGCTGTGTCCCCATTTCAAATATTTGTGTTTCAATGAATGGCAAACAGGACAATGCAGATTAAAATAGTTCCTCACTTCTCTGCACTTTTAGATTTGCATGGCTGCCTTTCCTGCTAAAGTTGTCCATTTTGTAGCTCTCTTTATAGAAAAAAGTGCCACAAAACTTCTTTTCTGCTTTGTACCTGCCACTAAATAATATCTAGATACACCTTCAACTTTCTAATAGAAATGTTTTTCTTTTATTTCAAATAAAGTCAGCCTTCCACAGATCATTGTTTTTTAAGAAATCCTTTCCAGAATGATCCATCTCTTGCAATAGTTTCGTGGCTTCCACTTTCGGTACCTTTGGTATAACAGACAAGCTTTAGAAATTGCTCACCGGTGTTAATACCTGTGCACTGGAGGAAAATGGTCTGTAACCAAAAAAATGTTAAAGGGGGAAACTCTTTTCATTGACTTCTTTCCTTAGAAATCTTTAATATGGGAAGTCCACAGTTTTTAGAATCATTTTTAGAATCGTTCTGCTGTGTTTCCTGTGTATTTTTAAAACCTTGTGGAAGAATTCAGGTGATAGGATACCTGCTATGTCTTGTCTGTCTTTGTTCACCTTTATTGTTCACAAAAAAGTGTTCATCCCCTTTTGGATTTTCTGAATTCTTGTTTATTTTTACCACTAAATGTTATCAAAGCTTTCTGAGGACCTTACTGATCTATAAAGAGAATCTGAGTGAACAAAGACGTACTACAGCTTAGTGCTTTTTTCCTCCATAAACAAAGTGCCCCTGTGAAAATATCATTTCAGTAACTGAATTAGTAGATTTAATAACTAGTTGTACCACCTTCAACTGAATAATTACAAACACTGTAATTGGTGTTCTGTTTCTCACACAGTTATGTCAGAATTTTGCCGCACTGCTCCATAGAACTGCTTCAACCCAGTAATATTTAAGAGTTTTCTTGCAAAAAAAAAAATTACTTCAAGCCATGCTACAATACTGAAATGGCATTTAGGTCAGGACATTCATTTTAAAGCTTTGAATTTATTTTCTTTATCCCTTTTCCTTTAGACTTGTTTAGATGTTTGGAACTGTTGTCTTACTGCATGACCCACTTACATTTCAGTTTCAACTGATGGATAGACAGACTAATTCTCCTGTTGGGGCTCTCTAATATGAAACAGAATTTTTGCTTCCTTCAGGGATGGCAAGTCTTAAGGCATCAAGTCATCTTCAAACCATGCTGCTGTCCTATGTTCTCTCTGCTTGACAGTTATTATGAAATTTGTATTATGTGTTTAGTTTCTGCCAGACAAACTGACACCCATGTTATCCAAAAAGTTCCAGTTTGGGCTTATCTGCTCAAACCTCTGAAAATATTATCTAATAAAACTCTGGGGATCTGGTAATCCATTTGAATGTTATCATACATAAATGGTGTTTTAAGATTCCTGGATCTTCCCAGTCCCATAATGGATGAATGGTTACAGAAGCTGGTGGAGTTGGCAGAAATGGCTAAATTGATCATTTTGATTAAAAAAAAGAATATAAGTACTTTGGTTGCCACATAACCACTTCCGGACTTTATGCTTGTGGTAGAAAAAAATGAAACTTTGATTTTGGGTTTTACCAATTAAACTGATATGTGTTTATAGAAATGGCTAGTATATATTACTATGGAAAAGCAAAAAGTTGTGGTTTGATGTTAATGCTTTATTTTACTGCAACAGAGGGAGTCAGAAGTCAAGTTTTTTTCTTTTCCCCAGCTCTTCCTCACTTCTCTTTCCCTCTTTTCCCCTCACTGTCTTTCTATTTTCTTTTGTATTTTGTATCTTATTTTATAACCTAATAAAAAATTTTGAGCAAAAAGATTCCTGGATGTTTGTTTGGGGTTCTTTGTGACTTCCTAAATGACTTTATACTAGTTTTGGTCTTGATAGGATAACTAAACTTGGAAAGATTCACTATATCCCTTTATTTCTAGACAATGCCTCTGACTTTAGATTGATAGAAACTAGCTTTAGAAATGGTCTTGTAATCAATGACATTTTATGTAGGTCTCTTTTAACCGATTGTGTGTCCTCAAGTCATTTTCGACACCTAGCAACCATATAGATAGATTTTCTCCATACCAGTCTGTTTCTAAGTTGGTCTTTCAGGTTTTTCAATTGTGCACTTATCATTACTGTAACTGAGTCTCATCCTGTTGCTGGTCATATACTTCTCTTTCCTTCCACCTTTCCCAGTATTAAAGCCTTTTGTAGTGAGCTAGTTCCTCACATAATTTGTCTGAAGTAGAATAATTTGAGCATGATCATTTGTACATCTATGGGTTGGTTTACTCTTTAGAGACTACTTTGAGCAGTGAAATTTGTGAGGTAAGGACTTCTGATGGATAGTGCCAAAATCTGTGAGCTATATATAGTGGCTCAAATCAGATCCAATCATTTAATGGCATACTACCCCTTTAACTAATTTTTTGAACTTGGGGGAGGTATTTTTCACCTTGCAATATTTCATTTTATATTATTTTATTTATGAAACTAGCATCATATTTTTTTAAAAAAATATATTTATGGTTCACTCAGTATGAATTCAGTATGGTTCAGTGTAATTTACATGGAGTTCCAAGAATATTCAGTGGCAAAGATATGCAAAACTGAGGGTAAATGATTCTTCACAGAGCTACACAAGTATAAGTTCAACTGAAAAAGTTATTCAAGATCTTCCACAGGTAAAATGCTAAGATAATCTTGAATTTTTTGTTCCCTAAACTAATCCAATTCTCAGAAAAATGAGACACCTTTTAACTTTTTCTTGGATGCATCTGTTGAATGTACTGCAGAAATTATTTCCATGCTTTCAGGAAAGGAAAATGAAGAGACCAGAAGGTGGAAGAAATTGCATCCACTACAGAGATAACAATTTTCTGTCATTCAATTTTAGTTCTTGCTTCCTAGAATCAAAGACTGAATCAGCTGCTTTTGGAACCTGGGACTATATCACCATGAAGTTCTGTCAATTCATGTATTCTTCAACTGTCAAACTATGCAATGTTTGGTTTTTCTGAGGCTGATACATGGCTGGCACAGTAGTTAATTGGCTAGTTTATATGTTTCTCCTGCTGGATAAAGCATATGTCTTTGAAGATGCCTACAGCTGTTCTCCGGTTATGGTTTCAATCTGATTCAGAAAAAACTTCTCTGACAAATTGGCAATGCATTCAGACCTCTTATTTTCCCCCTGTCCTTTTAAAAAGAGAATTCTATTGATATCTTCCCCAATTGTTCATAACAAATTAATTTTGAGGAAATAGTAGAGAGTTTTAATGTAATCAATTTTGACAATGAATGTCTAATCTTTTAATGTTTCAAAGACCCTTTGATATAATCTTTAAAATATTCAGATAATTTTGCCTATCAGAAGGTATCTAACATTCAGTCAGTCAGTTACTTACTAAATAACCTTCTTAAGAAAAGTGTAGGTTTTTATATAGAAAGTGTGTCGAGAAAAGGGAATATGGTAGAAGAGTTTGAAAATGTGCCAAAGATTTAAAAGATATTTATATTGATAAGAATAACAAAAAAACCCAACATTGGAACTAGAATATTTCACTCAGCACCTGACTATCTATGAGACAGTGTTCTCGCAGTGGTTACTGCCTGTGCAAAAGGCATTCTTTGAGACACATTCATAACCAGAGACCACAAAGTGACCTTTTTTGTAGCTCCCTTGGTGCAGTATTCCATCTGAGATCAAGTCAGCATCAACTCTGTTGATATCCAAGAAAACTTCCAAGATCTGGAAACTGTTCTGGAGAGCATGACATGGCACCAGTTGATTGGTTCTGGTAGGAATATTTCCCTCAAATGTCAGTGGCTATTCTTAGCATTTGGGGAATATGCTGGGTTTTTTTTTTCTTTTAATTTTGTTTTGTATCTCTTTGTCAGCTGTTAGTCTTTAGGGATTGAGCATCCTATAAATCATACAAATAAATAAATATTTTCTTGACCAGAGTGTTGTAGGCTTGAAACCATTATAATAACAGCCTTTATGGGTTCATAGTGAGAGAGGTAAAAACCATCCTTCAGGCTTCAGAGTAAGAGAAAAATTGAAAGTCTATAATAAATGGAAGGAGGCTTTCTATTTGAAGTCTCAAGATCTGAATGTCTCTCTAGGGTAGTGTTTTACATTGATTTAAGCCTGAATGTCCCAGTAATAACTCTCATAGCCTTAGATACCACATACCGTACTGGATTTCTGTATATTAGAACACTGATTAGTAAAGTCTCCTTTATGGTTTTATTGCACTAAAACTGCAATTTAGAAAGGTTAATTGTGGTTTTTATAAAAAAGTACAACTTTTTTGTACTTTTTGATCTCACTTAGACCAGTGAGATCAAGAGGGTAATTGGGGATATAGAAACCAGAAAAAGAAATCTGAGAGAAGAATCACATTTTTTAAAAGTTGTAAAGGAAATAAATTGACTGCTTGAAATATTCTAGGTTCTAAAAAAAGTGAATAACCAAGTGAGAGGTTGCTTTTTCTCTATATTTTTCCACATCTAAATGTTTTCCAGTCTAAGGACTCTTAAAGTTATAATTTAAATATGGGCTTGTTTGTTTGTTTAGAAAATGTTTATGTGTTATGTTTATATACCATCTAAGCAAATAACTCAGAGATTAGAAACCAGATATAAATCAAGGGAGAACAATTGGGTCAGAGTTAGATGAGGAAAAACCCTAAAATATGCAGTAATGAGTTTAACATGAGAAAAAGTAATCAACCTTGATTTCACAAATCAGCCAAGCATTTTTATTTTTATTTATTTGTAAAATATATTTGCCATCCATCTTATCATGCAGAAATTAAAATCAAGTTATTCTTAAAAACTGGGCATTTCTATTAAATTCAATTAAATGCAAGCTACTCAATGCAAGAAGCCTGTCAATAAAATAACTGAATTTCTCCTCTTACTAAATATGGCTAAATTCAACATCATATTTCTCTGTGAAACATGGCTCAATGCATCTCTCCCAGACTCCATTACCACAGTAAGAGACTATCGTGTTTACCAATCAGATTGTGAAATCCGTAGAGGAGGTGGTGTTGCTATCTTCTATAAAAAGTCCTTACATCTAAAAAACATCCAAGTTACCTTGCTCTTCCTGAGACCACCGACTGTGAACTGACCTTAAATATCACATTTCGATTCTTACTATGTTACAGAGCCCCTGATTATGACATCGAACATGTAAACAAGCAAAATTTACTACTAACATGGGCAACACTTTTGCCCACTGCCGACACACTTTTATCTTTCTTGGTGACTTCAATCTACCTCACATTAACTGGACCCTAAACAAATGTAAAACTGAACCCATACATGCAACCTTCTACAATGCTGTAACAAACCTGGGACTGGAACAACTATACTAGACTTAACAACTGCCTCGATCTCATCTTCTACAATAGTTTGAATTCAATTGACGGAATACAAATTAAAGAACCCTTTTCCAACAGTGACCACAGCATGATTGACTTTTGTCTCAACATACGTCCATATAAAAATCAACACAACAATGTGACCCCCAATTATAACTTCAAAAAAGGCAACTATGATCTTATAGACAATGATCTCTCATCCCTTGATTGGCAATTTCTATTCACTGGATGCAATACTGTTGAAGACCATTACATATTTTTACTTGAAGTCAAAAGAGTCATCAAACGATATGTACCAATAATAACTCCAAAAACCAGAAAAAACAGATTACCCATAACAATAAGGAAGCTTCAATCCAAAAAGAGATCACTTTGGCGGAAAAACAAATCTAGTCACGTTGCCAACTTCAAAAGCTGATACAAAAATTTATGCCACCAGATAAAAACTGAATGCACCAATTATCACATTAAACAAGAGGAAAACCTTCTACACACCAATTCCATCCACGTTTTCTACAATTTTATAAACAACAAACTAAAAGACTCAAGGTCCATCCCACCTCTGAAAGGACCTAATGGTAAAGACTGCAACAACGACACTATTAAAGCCAACCTCTTTAACACATTCTTTGGCTCAGTATTTGTAAACAGCAATGGATCATGCCCAGTATTTCCTAGTCGAACCACAGAAAACTACAATGATATAATACATATCAATTTTACAGAAGACATTGTTGAAAAAGCACTGCACAAACTAAAACCATCCCTATCTATTGGACTGGATGGAATATGTGCCTACTTCTTAAAAAAGCTATCCACTGCTATAGCCGAACCTCCAAGCATAATCTTTGAAAAATCTTTCAGGACCAGCTCCTTGCCTAACCTATGGTCACAAGCCACGGTCATCCCCATCTTCAAAAAGGGAGATCCCAGCCTAGTTGAAAATTACAGACCAATCTCCTTATGCTGCATCACCTATAAAGTCATGGAATCAATTATTAACCAATCCATTATCCTACACTTAGAGACAAACAACTTACTCTCTAATAAACAATTTGGTTTCAGAAAAAAACTTTCCTGTAATCTGTGACTCTTACACTGTAAAAACATATGGACTACACAACTCGATCAGGGCAAAGCAATAGACGCAATCTACGAAGACTTCTGTAGAGCCTTTGATTCAGTGGTATACAACAAACTACTCCTAAAACTAAAATCTTATGGTATCTCTGGACACCCACATAACTGGATAGAAGCATTCCTGTCAAACAGACAACAAATGGTCAAAATTGGGAGCGTCCTATCAAATTCTGTACCTGTCAACAGTGGTGTCCCCCAAGGCAGTGTTTTAGGACCAACTCTCTTCATACTCTACATAAATGACCTCTGTGATTACATTAAGAGCAACTGCATTCTCTTCGCTGATGATGTAAAGCTGTTCAATATCACAGATAATATTGCTACCCTTCAAAAAGACTTCGACTATGTATCAGAATGGTCAAACAAATGGCAACTTCAAAAAAAAAATAAAGAAAAAAAATCAGAAAATAAAATACAGGCTGAATAGTCAAGACCTTGTTGATGATCCAAACTCTGTAAAGGATTTTCGAGTGCTCATCTCTAATGATCTAAGTGCTAGAGCATACTGTAACTATATAGCCAAAAAGGCATCAAGATTTGTTAACCTAATCTTATGTAGCTTTTTCTCTGGTAATATTACTACTAACTAGAGCGTACAAAACATTTCCTAGACCAATACTTGAATACAGCTCATCAGTCTGGAACCCACATTACGTATCTGATATTAATACAGTTGAGAAAGTCCAGAAATATTTCACAAGAAGAATTCTCCACTCCTCTACACATTGCAGAATACCTTATGCCACCAGACTTGAAATTCTAGATCTGGAAAACCCAGAACTACGCCACCTTTGGTCTGATCTAAGTATAGTATATAAAATCATCCATTGCAATGTCCTACCTGTCAATGAATACTTCAGCTTCAACCATAACAATACAAAAGCAAGCAATAGATACAAACTCAAGGTTAATTGTACCAAACTTGATTGCAGGAAATACGACTTCAGCAACATAGTGGTCAATGTCTGGAATACTCTACCTGACTGTGATTTCTTCCCCAAATCCCAAAAACTTTAACCTTAGACTGTCTACTATTGATCTCATCTCCTAAGAGGTCTGTAGGGGGCGTGCATTAGCGCACCAACATGCCTACTGTCGCTGTCCTATTGTTTCTTTTAATTTTTTTAATTTTTCTTATATGTATCCATGTATTCATAACTATGTCTTTACTTATACCTATTATCTTGTAAGCAATTGAGAAAAATAAATTTTAGACTTTCTACTATTGACTTTACTCCTTTTCTAAGAGGTCTGTAGGGGGTGTGCATAAGCATTCCAGTGTGCCTACTGTCCCTGTCCTATTGTTTCTTTTATTTTTCTTCTTATATGTATCCATGTATTTATAACTATGTTTTTACTTATACCTATTATCTTGTAAGCAATTGACAAACCAAATTTTAAAAAAAATTACCGAGGAACCATCTCACCCAATGATTCTGGATGTCCCACTCAGGGAAAGAGGCTTACTCTGGATCCCTTCTGATGAAGAGTGGTGACTGTGGAGTCCGGGAGAAGTGCCTTTTCTCCTGCCAGTGGTGGGATTCATTTTTTTTACTGACCAGTTCTGTGGGTGTGGCTTTGTGGGCATGGCAGGGGAAGGAAACTGTAAAATCTCCAGTCAGAGGTGGTATTTGTCAGTTTTCCGAACTACTCAAAATTTCCACTACCGGTTCTCCAGAACTGGTCAGAACCTGCTGAATACCACCTCTGTCTCCTGCTTGAGGTGAGGTTGCCCCTCATGCTCCTGTCATTTTGAAGAGCCTTAAAACCTGACTCTTTAACTGACCTGGAATCCCGAGAATGGCACCCTATGCTTGGGATGGCTGCTGGGGTAAAGAGAAGATCCCCACCTCCGTGTCACCTGTCTTCTTAGATATAAATATAAGTTTAATAAATAAAAATAAATATGCAACTCAGAAGATTAGCATCAGCAATTTAAAGTGATAAAATTCCTGAAGACCCAGCCAGTGTAAGAATTTGAGAGTGGGGGAGAAGAGATAGGAATTAGTCAGGGGATGTTTAATGAACCATGTTATTTTGGAGTAGAACCATAGGGCAGAGAGGAGACTCCTAATGATCTAATCTACATCTTAAAGTCCTGGTCCCATTCTACCAAGGCAAATAAAAGAATAACAGAATAGCAATTCTAAGTTACAAATTAATTATCCACATGGTAGTAGCAGTAGAAGAGGAAGTCAGACTCATTGCCTATCTCTCCAACCACATGCTGGCAAGCCAGAAACAGAATTGTGGCAGGCTTAAACTCCTAAAAATATTTTCTGCCACTTCTATCACTTCAGCCACTAATGACAGTATGACATTATAGTTTACAACAATCTGCAATCCCAATGTTACTTTCTGGCTGGACCAGGCTATCTCATTTGTCTAATACTTTGTTCCAGTCCCCATTTCAGCTATTTCTTAACAACTGGTTTCAAAAAGAAGGAAAAATAAAGTTGCACTATATGAGGTGACTTAGTGACACCACATTGCAATCTCCCACATGATTGTTTTTATTTATTCACTGAAAGAATTGGAGGATGAAATGAGAAATAATATGAAAAGTGAAAATGCCCGAAGACAAAGTAGCAAACCCCAAGTACTAGCTTCAGTCATCCAAGAAGGAGATTCAGAAAAATTGCCATAAAACAGCAAGATGATACCAAAGGTCATTGATAGTTCAAGGAAAATTTAAAGTTTCAGGTCCCCTGTCTCTTCTTGCAGAAGTCATCCTCTAGACAGAACAAGACTGGTTTGGTGCCAAATCTAGGTCCAAAACCTGATGGAAAATGAGTTGTTTTAAACCAAACTTCAGCCACCCCTTAGTTTTCCTTTGCTGTATTTTCAGTTTTGATTTTAGTTGTCTTTAATCCACCAAGACTAGAGAAGCATAATGTTGCTTTCTTGCCATAAGCACTGATTAAGATTTGGAATCTTGTCTCCGGTAATCACTTCGCTAGTGAATAAAGTAGAGTGTTTAAATGGAGTAATAAAGAGCTTGGTTAAAAGTGATCTGAAAAATACCTTCTCCGACTCTAAGGGAAAAGTTAGCCCATTACTGTTTCTAATCATCCAGTATACTGACTGCTGTAGTAGTTGGTGGATATTCTTTTTTTTTTTTCCCTGCAGCAATTAATGAAGATAAAGGGAGAAACATTGCTCTGCAGGTTGGAATGATGATAACAATGGAGCAAAGTTGGGTAGTCGAAGCAGTTTGTATATTTACTGTTATAGTGGCTATTCTTCCTGGAGCAGTTAATGATGGTAAAACTAAGTTCAGGAGGAAAGAACAAATGTTTCAAAGCATCCTAGAGTTGGATGATTGATCAATGAGGCTGTATTCAGGCTTAAATTCTGTTTTTCCCTTAAACGTGTCATTCCATTTTCTTTTCACAATTGATTTCCAATAGCTGACTTAGTCCTTTGGTAAGCAATTTGTATCCTGGTTATTAATGAATGCCTAAAGGGGTGGAAAGTATTTCACATAATACGTATGAAATGGAAACAGTGCAAATGTGTTTCAACAATCAACACCCAATCACAAGTATCTATAAGCTGGGAATCCTGTGATAACACGCAGGTAATGACATCATTCCAAAAATGACTCTGTGACTCATGTGGTACTATCATGGCTTCTAAGGGAAGCTGGTGCATCCAATAGGCTGGATAGCTTCCTGGATCTTAATTTCTCATCAAGAACCCTTATGGATATTTGCCTAAGAATCCACCATTTTGCCATCGCAAAGCCTGGCAGGAAAAACTAGAGACCAATTATTGATTTCTTGAAAATGAGGTTTATTTGTAAGCAACCGACAATGTGCCTAGATTAAAATCTGATGTGACTATTTGCTCTATGTACTGTACTTCTCTTAATTTGGGAATTCAAGCTGATATATCTAGCACCCACTCCTTCTTTTTTCCTTATAACAACAGCCCTGTGTGATGAGTTGGGCCCAAATCACCCACTGAGCTTCCATGGTTGACAGTGGACTAGAAATCAAGTTCTACTTTGAGTCCAACACTTTAACTACTACATCACATTTGCAATCTAATCTGAAAGTTTTACCTTATATTTAAATATGAGAGAGGCGAAGGACAAGAAGAGAAATAATTTGTGTCCCTCAAATAAACTAATCCTTTGGAAACAATTTCTCACATGAAAACTCTGTCTATAGTCTGACATTCTCATAAGGGAGGTGGTCCTTCTAACAGCTATTAGAATCTGCTATTTTCACATTATTTTGTTTTAAATGTATTTTGAGAAACAGAAATGGAGGTAAATTATTCATGGCTACTGCTGCATGTGTGTATCACTGCACAACTCATGGACCTATTTACTGAGGAAGGAACTCACAAGGAGGCTTTTGGTTTGGATTCTCCTCAAATCTGTAACCAAGCCAGACTTTATATTATGTTGGAGTGGGAAGAGGACAAAGACTGAAAGGAAAATTTTCAGGGAAGTGTATTAGCTTATCTCAGTTGTAAGGAAAGTCCTGTGAACATACAACACCAGTTCATGAAGCAGAATAGAAATATATACTGCATTACATTTCAAACTATTCTCCTAGGAGCAATGTGGTAAATTCCAAAATCCTAAATCCACAAAGCTGACAAAAATAAAAATCCTTTTCATTAATATTAGACCCACAGAGGCTTTGACAAATTCTTTGGTAGTTTCTCTATGGACAAGCAAACATAACCTGAATGTAATTATCAGGGGAATCAGGATAAAATTCAGTAGATATCTTTCAGCATTAAATTTTTAAGTCAAAAGACAACAGAGAGTTATTGAGTGTTTATTTTTGACTACTAAAACTATATGTGCTTTTCATTAATTTTAGGATATTTTAGAAAAATTGTACAGTTTAAGGGTTATCAATCTTTGTGTTATGTGGTTTTTCCTCAGCTGTGTATTACATTTAATCTGTTTTTTTAAAAATTTATGTATACAAGTAGTCCTCAATGTACGACCACAATTGAGCCCAAAATTTATGTTGCTAAGTGAGAAATTTGTTGAGTGAGTTTTGCCCAATTTTATGACTTTTTTTGCCATATTTGTTAAGTGAATCACTGCAGTTGTTAAATTAGTAACATGGTTGTTAAATGAATCTGGTTTCCCCATTGACTTTACTTGCCAGAAGTTTGCAAAAGGTGATTACATGACCCTAGGATACTGCAATCATCATAAATGTGAGTCAGTTGTCAAGTATCTGAATGCATCTGAACCATGGGGATGCTGCCATAGTTGTAAGTGTGAAAAATGGTCATAAATCACTTTCTGAGCGCTGTTGTAACTTCAAATGGTCACTAAGTGAACTGCTGTAAGTCAAGGACTACACACACATACACACACACATATATATTCAAGTGGAAGATAGGTAAATTCCACAGAAAATTAATTATAGGCTATGCCATTAACTGCTCTACAGAAAGGCTGTTTTTCAGTACATGAGTGAGACTGGTTTATTTATTTATTGTTTGTTTGTTTGCCAGGCTTATAAACCATCCCAACTGAAGCCAACATTGAGAGACACATAATTTCCATCTTTGTAACTTCAGAACAAATGTAAATAATTGACCATAGCAATATAAATAATAAGTAAATGAATCAATGGTGGTGGGGGAAAAACTAAAAAATGAGAATAAGTGGCCCAAAAGATAAGTGGCCCAAAAGATGGCAGATAAGCTGGAGCTGTTATACCAGAAAGCCTCCCTTAAATCTGTCATAGTTTAAAACATCATAACACATCATTGAAACCTTTTCATAGGATTGTGCAGAATTCAAGGAAAATAAGATGATTTTGAAATCCTATGGGCACATACTTGCTTCTGTTGTCAAATACTTTAGGACTCTGTTTCTTTTCCCAGGACTTTTATGGCTGTCCAATCTCAGAAAAAAATACATGTTTGATTTAAGCAGGTGCCAACAAATGCAGTTCTCCAAATTAACTTTTCCCCTTTGAAGTTGGATCACTACATTGCTCTATTATCTTCCCTCTTATTCCAATGCTGCCTAAAAGCAGCATCAACATGTATAAAATATGTTATGTTTCTCATCCATTAACTCAGAAGGAAGTCAGATGACTATCTTTGGTTGGAAAATGAGGCAAGAGAGGTGAGAAAGAGATCAGCAATGGACAGCAAATTTCATGCCACTGTTGTCTTCTGCTGACCAGGGGCAGAGGAATAATACTGTATCTTAATAGCAGGGAAACACATATAGAATGGAACCCCTTTTCTGTTAATACAAACTATTTCTGCCGAAAGAAATAGGATTTTCCCCCCTTCCACTTTGTTTCATTAAAGAAAGGAGACAATCCATCACACTAGAAGAGGGTATAAAGTACATTAAATTTTACTCATTGAATACAAAATAGCACAGCCGATATAATCTGATACTTTAAAAAATTAACAAAACCAGATTGTCTCCAATGATTGCACAAGCAGAAAAGTGGCTTGCATATCAGTCTCCATCATTTTCTCTTCATCCTTATTATTAAGCAGTCCAAAACCTTCTCTAAAAAGGTTTTTTTTCATAAGAAATAAACAAAAGTTAACAACATAAAATAACAACACATTACAGAAACCAATAAAGTGGAGTTACACTTTGACAAGAATAAACATTTTCCTAAAATGCCTCGGCAAATAATAGGAAAGTCTTAATTTGATCAATTAAGGGAAGCCAGCTAAGACATTTTGGGAGGTGGAGGCATTCCAAAGTTGAAACTCCATCTCTTCAAAGACCTTTTCCTTGAAAGCATTCCATCCTGTAAACATTTTCTATCAGTGTACTTTTATTGTTGTTTTGTTTTAATTATTCACTGGAAATTATCTGCAAAGTTTGGTTGTGAGCTTGCTGCTCAATCATTCATTGCTTCTCAGCTCATTCATTGCTTCTCAATGAAGGCAAACAGGGAGGAAAATATTGTGTCAAATTTTAAATTAAATTAACACGAGAATCCCATCTGCAAGACTGCTGATAACATTCAGAATTGGGGGGAAAATGAAATAGAGATATAGTATTATGTAACTTATTATTTCCCATTGTTTTCCTACAGAAAGGCTAAGGATTTCAATGATAAAATTTCCAGAAAGGTTAATGTTGTATGTTGGAATAGAATTAGGTCATTATGTCATCCATAGACAAAGATGGGAACAGAAAGGAGAGGGTTGGGCTTCAAGATATTGATGTCAGCGTTCCTAGTAAACCCTCCAGACAATTCAAAACTCCAAGACAAAGTCCATCAAAGTAAGAATTTATTAGAGAAGTCATATTGACACCTCTTGGGAAAACCCAAATCGGAACATTTCCCCCTCCTCCACACTAAAATTCACACCCTGCCCCATTTAGTGATTCCCAGGGCACATTAGCCAATCAACCTCCTGTCTCAGCTGCTGCCAAATTCCATATACTCCCCTCCAGTTGCCAGCAACTTGTCCTTGATCTCTGGTGAAAGAATGTTGTTGTGACTATACTCCCTTCGCTACTCTCACATTCCCACAGCCAGACCATCCCCCACTATGGCAGCCTGGAATCTGAATCCAGATGGATCTGGGGCTGACAGGCTGCCTCCCCTGAAATGAAACAATTGACAAAAATTCTTGAAGAAGCACTACCCTGAACTTGGAAATAACACTGCATCTTCAAGGGTAATCTTTTGTGATATAATTTATTGAATCATCTTTTAGCCAATCCAAATGCACAAGTAGTGGAAATTAGACTATGCCTTTCTCCTTCTTCTAGATGGGTTCAGATACTATATAGTTTTCAAGTTGCTAACTAGATTCCGAATATCAAAACTGGAATATTCTGTTTGATTTGACAACAAAGCAATGGTCAGTGTCTTCAGAGAGGTGGCATTCACTTATGTAATCCTTTATTTATTTACTAGGCTCATACACGATTTATTTACTAGACTCATATACCACTCTAGATTCTAAGTGGCACATTTACCAGATACTGTAAATCAGATTAAAAAGAAAAGTAACAGTAAATATAAATAATTTTATCAATATAAATAATGATAAAATCCAATAAATTATACTGTATTGAAAATACAAGTGCCTGCTAGAACATCTTTTCTAGAAAACTGAGGCTAGGTATCAAGAAAGCAATAAGCAGCAGAAGCAGCAAGGTGAATCTGTCTAAGAATTTCCAAACTGATGGCTCTCCAGTCATTATCTCTGGAATTAACTCTGAATCTGTGTTGAAAAGTCAAGGGCTTTACACTTAAGAAATTTAGGGTAAGAGCATGGTCATAAGTAAACTTCTTGACACCTGACCTGTCCATTATCAAAATCTAATACATGGAACTTGACTTTACTTCCAAAAAAGAGGCCCATCTAGCCTCTTTTATATTGCTCAGATGGGAGTAAAAGGCACAAATGTTTTGAACTTTGATTTTACTAAAAATAGGGCTCACATTTAAGTCACCAGAATTCTTAGTTGCTGCACACAGTGGATTTGGTTTAGTTTTCACACTTGCTCAAGTTTGCAATTTTGTTCATGCTCTGTTCATATTATCACGGCATTCTCTTCGAGTTATATTATACCAAGCTTGCCTAAGAATTGCAACACTGGGTATAATCTGGAGAATGGAGGATCATTTTCACATTATTAAAATAATTTGGAAAGTATTCAGAATAAATAAAATTAGCATATCTGCAACTGTGATCCTAATAATTTCAAATTTGAGCTTCAAGACACCAGTAAATATCCAGGAGTATGACAACTCATGAATCAAAGAAACCTCCAATTTATTTAATCATAATTAATTTGAACCAGCCTCATTTTGGGGTTCAGTATCAAATCTTTTTTAACAGTATTTAGAACTGAGACTTGAATGAGCTTGATTTTCAAAAGAAGAGATATGGGAAAATGTCAAAGGAATATTTTGGGGGGAAAATACTATGAAAGTGAAATGACAATTTCTGGATTTTAAGGGATCCAAATAAATAGAATCTCTAGGTTTGGTGTGTTGTTGCTACAAGAGATTTTCTATGTGTGTTTATTCTGCAACTGCTTTGCAGGTAATTAATATAGTTCCCTAATGCTACATTTCCATACCAATCTCCCCTTCTTGAGCCATCTAGGGAAATCTTAGTTACATATTGTGCCAATATTTACAGAGAGTTACTCTTTATTTTTCATATTGATAAATGCAAATAACAGCCACAGTGACCTCAGTTTGCAATTACTGTTTTATTTTTTCACTGTGATGCCACAGCAAATGCTTAATAGTCATGGCACGACCCTGGAAATGAAAAGCTTTACATACTGTATAGCTTCTTATGAATACCAAAGAACCTTAGCCCCTCAGTGTAATGATTGTTTTTGCCTCACTGCATAATTCTCTATAAAGAGACACACCTTTCCCTGTTTTCATGATCCAGCACTCCCTACAGCCAGTCAATCAAAGAAGACAGCTACCACTTCCCATATTCACTTTGCTCTTCACTTTGCAATTTGTGGCAGGGAGAAAAAACATAGGGCCAGACTATTTCCAGACCACTTCTCTCCCATTTTGTATATCTATCCCACCACATCTAGAAGAGAGCACATGCCCCAAGTCCCTTCTATTAAAAATGTCACCTTGTTCGACCATGGAGTCCAATTCCTGCCAACAGGAATAGCATTTCCTTGGAGATTTTGAGGACCTCATTTGTGGCATTTGTGTCATGGGGTGGATGAGCTCTGTTGCTGTTGGTGGTAAGTGGGGTGAATGGTTTTCTTGAGTGCTGGGGGTCATTTTGTGGGGTTGTTTGTTTGTTTTAATTTTGTAACCCTCAGAGTCACCTGGGTGTGATAGGTGTATAATATAAAATATATAAATAAATGAATATGATGAAAATGCACACCAGCTACATTTTGTATCTTTGGAGATAAATAAAGACGTCCCTCTGTTTTGTGAGAAAGGAGAGGGCACCACAGAAATTTGGTTTCCAGGCGGAATGGATCAGAAGACTCCTATTATCTTGAGGACATACAAAGATGCAAAATCTTAGGTGGAATTATCCCTTATGTCAGAGGTCTTCAAACTTAGCAAGTTTAAGACTTGTGGACTTCAACTCCCACAATTCCTTCTCCAGTCATGTTAGCTCAGTCAGTTTCTCATAAGTACAAATCGCCATTTCTAAAAATTGAAAAAGAGTGCCAAGAGAGTCTTTCCCTTCTTGTTCTTCTTCTTTGTATTTTTTGTATTCAATTTTCAATTCATCCACAAGTGATGCCATTCTAGAAAGAAAAAGTTTTTTCAAAACAACCACCTAAGTGTTTTTAATCAAAGATAATTCCCAAAAGTCCCAAAGTCACCAAACAATCCAAATAAGCTGTTTCTTTTAGCACTTTCTTCTTTCTTCACTTTCTCTTTCTGGGGTTCCTGTTTAGTTACAAAGTTCCAGTTAAAATATATCTTTTAGAAGTCTTGTTAGTATTTAATAGTTCTTTGAGATTCTAGGCAATTTCCTCCTTACTTCCAAATCCTGCTCCAATTCTTTTCCTCTCCCTTCCCACTTACAGAGAAAATTTTTTTTTTTAAATATTCAGAAATCCTTATCCCTTTAGCATTTAATTACCTATTAGTGCCAATGTGGGTTTTTCCAATTTCTCTTGTATTTCTATTCGCTGTCACATTAGGAAGGAGAGTGAAAAAAAAAAGAAAAACTTTCCCTTTTAACTTCCATTTGCCACTTGTAAATCTCTGGAAACAATATATCTTTCGCAAATTTTAAATTCCAGGGTACTTTCATTGTTGCTTTGTCCCGGTCAGCAAAAAACACTTTCACTTCTTCTCAACTCCTCCTGCACTTTCTTTTTCCGGCTGAGCGCTTCTATTTGGTGGCCATTTCTGACTGCTGCTCAGCTGCCTTTGGAAAAGGGGGTTTAGTGGGCTAGAGAAGAGAGGTGCAATATCTCTTGACCCTGCCAGATCCCCCTGTCTTCGCCACCTTCTACAGAGGTGGCTAGCCCTGAAGCCAGATGTCTCAGGGCACTCCGGCAGCGAGCACAGGCAGAAACTGTGCACAGACACGGATTTCTGCCTGCCCGAACCTCTGCAAACCAGAACTCCAATGCTGCTTGTCTTTTCTATCCATTAGACAATCATAGCAATGATCCACAGGGCTCTGAGCATATGTAGAATTTATTTCCTTAACAATTGATTACAATAAAACCTCACTTGATCCAGAGAATGACTTACTGTCTCAGCCAATCAAAATCTTGACATCTCCCCTATTTTATTTAAAACTTAAATATCATAGAATGTTTTCCCTCTAGAATTCTTGCATAGGCAGTTATTGCAACTAAGTTTTAGTCTGTTTCTGCATGTGTAGAATATCCTTTTTATCCAGCAGAACCTTTCAAATGTACATAGTTCAGTAGGTCAGGCCTTTCATCTCAGTAAAAAGTAGAAAAAGGTGAAAGCTAGATTTATAATTTCTCATGATTCCTTTTGAAGCCTTTTCAGCCTGAATGAACTTGATTCTTTGTTACTTATAGGGCAGGCAAGGAGATTAGAAAGGTTGTAATTTTATGCCTCCACCAAAAAAAAGAAAAACCCTAAGTCTGAAATGCTAGCTGGGTAATTCACTAAATTGAACAGTCTAGGTTGCCTGAAAAACAGAGCAATGAATTTCTCCATGTTATGAAAAAAAATCCATTCCCGTTTTCACTCTTTCCAAAATCATAAGGGAGGTATGAAATTAGATCTTCCAACCCTTTCTTCTTGTTTTTACAAAGGGAGAAATAATACATCATTCCATCACTCCCCATTTTTATTTCACTTCTGAAGTAGACAGTTACAGAGATGAGTCATAATGGGGAGAAAAGCAACAGTTCAAAATTCAACCTTCAGGTTTCATACATAACCAGAAAAACAAAGCAGCATTGCAGGATGTTTTCCAAAGAGTCTCTAGAACAATGAACTCTAGTTCATTTTTTTAAACCTTCATGCAGCTTTGCATACAAGGCTCCTGAGTATTGCTAAGATGCAGAGGAGGCTGAAGGAGGCAGCTGTTCTCTCTTCTTTCTTCTTACACCTTCTCTCATTAAAAAATATAAATTTTATTGCTGTCTGACCTTGGTGTTATATGGTCTGTTAAAAATAATAATAAACCTAAACCAGAGCAGTTCAGCCCTCTATTTCAGATTCTTTAAAATCCTTCCCGATCTCTACAGATGTTTTTGTAGTGTGGAATATTTCAAATTGCCTTGAATTTTAGAGTAACATGATTTTTCAAGCTCTTTTGTTTCTTTCTCAATCCTTGGAATTTCACCCTTTTTTTTTTACTGATCCTGTAGATGTTTAAATGGGAAAAATTGTAACACATTATCAGCTGGCATATTTACTGTGTTCTGAACTTTTGTTTGTACCCACTCATTTAAATGCATAACATATTATTCTGGTTAGAGGTATATTTATTGGTGAGAGGAGGATAGAAACAGTGAGCTTTGAGAGAATTCAAATGTAGAAGGTACTGATAATGATAATTACCTTCCTGGCTTTTTCTTTCACCTGAAAAGTTATGAACAAATTAGCTTCAAATTCTGCATTGACTGAATTCAATAGACACTACAATGTACATCTCTTTGAATGTCAAGAAGTAATAATTAGAAAATTATGTTTCTCCCAAATGACCAAGACTTTTCCATTAGCTCTGCCAAACTTTGTCTTCTGATTTTTCACAAGTTTTCCTTCCTTGTGAGAGAGGTATCTCTTTTTCTGCCTAATTCTTAGGAGGTTGGAATTCTTCAGATATGGTTCTTGAGTTTACATTTTGCAAATTTTAAAGGGTGTTCTACCTACTCATGATGGGCTTCCTGTTACCCAGCTTTCCATCCTTCTGAAGCCTTCCTGGCTGCCCACATTTTCCCTCTGGAAAAAGGCCCATTATTTTATGATGTCTTTCTTACTTAATTTTGTGTGGGTGGCTCACAAAACTTTAATGAAACCTATTACAACAATAAAAACCAGTCCCTTTTGAAAAATATCTGTCCATTCTACCATGTCAGAAATCTAACCAATACTCCCCAACAGATCCACAATTGCAATCCCTGGGCTGTAGCCTTACCTTAGCCCACTCTAGATCCAATTAAGGAAGGGCTATCAAAGAAAAGTTATCCAACAGAACTGTTACTTGTTAGATGGCAACATTTAAGGGCCTGAAGCATGTCCATGCTATCTTAGATGGTAGAATGGACAGATATTCTCAGGAGATGTGGTCCTGCAAATAACCTGGCAAATAAGCAGCATGCAGTGGAGTTATAATATGGGTAAACTGAGAGGTGCCAAAACTCAGTGTGCTGCAGTTGCATAATTCAGTGGAGTTGTATTTTCCAGATTGTTCTCAAAGAAAGCACCAGGATGGATCAATGCAAAGCCCTCTCTAGCCATGGTTCTCATCTGCTTGAGAGGACTCCCGAATTGCATTCCAGCTCTGCCTAGGTAAGTGCTACTCCATTGAATATTGAAGCATGGGAAACTAGAGGGATTGCAGATAAAGTGATTAAATGCACAGTGAAAGATGGGACATCTTTCACATCAACACTCCACCCAAGGGTCTTGTATCATATTCTTTTTGCCTTTGAAATAAATTTCTAAAGGAAATTCTCTTGCATTAAATTAGAAGACAACTGACAAGAAGAAAAAAGAACAATATTTTTTTTTCTTCTGCACAGAACCAACTTTAAAATCATTAAAGCTGCTTTTGGGTGGAGAGAATGACAAATTGACATGTTTCTGAAGAGTGGGGATGACACTGAAATAAAAAAATTCAATAAAAATTACATATAAATATATGCACTCTTGTAAGGAGAAATCCCAGAACAATGCAACCTTTGGTCCTCTGCTGCTGCCATTTCATTCCAGGTTGAAAATCCTTTTGATAGCCATGAGCAGCCAAAGAAAGTGCTTCAATTAAGTCCATAAATGTTAATCTTGAATGTGAGTGGCTGTAGAAAAGGACAATTTGCCCTTCACATTGACAGCTAGATATAACTTGATCCTCTCCAACTAAGTTATGAGCTGCAGCAGCCAACAACCATTTGTAAGCGATGAAGTCTTTATTGGGCTGTTTGGGGGTTTGTTTTTATAAGTCTGAGTATTGTAAAGATGGCTGTGGCTTGAAGGCAATGATAACATACTGATCAGTCAATGGAGCAAAGCTACAGCACTCTTTTATCATATAATGAACCTGAACCAACAACTTCAAGGGGATATGAACCTCTAAATCAGGGGTCTCAAACTTGTGGCCCACGGGCCAATTGCAGCCCGCAGGATGATATCCTGTGGCCCCCACCATGATATGAAAGTATAATATTAGTGCGGCCCGCAGGGGGAATGGACCTCTGAAGGAAATCTCGCCCGCCATTCCTTGTCGTGGCTTCTTCTCCGCCCTGAACTTTAACAAGTCCAAGTACAGGTCCAAACTTACTGATGATCATCTTCAAGCCATACTGAGGGTCTCAAGTGCCTCCTCTCTCAATCCAAATGGGGGAGGCTATAGTCAATTATATATATTGGGCAAACAAAGCTACCGTGTTTCTCTGACAATACGCCTCCCCCAGTAGGAAGGCCCAGCATGTTTTCTATGCATAAGGTGAAATTAAGCCCCTCCCCCAAAATTTAGCCCTATTTAAACAATGTGTTTCCCACCATTTCTCACATCGCTTGAACTATACAAGGTGAAAAGAAATGGAGGGGGAGGGGGCGGAAACTTACCTTTAGGAGCCCCCCACAGGTAGCCTCGGCTAGAGTACCCCGCGGGCAGACTCACCTCTATCGGCCGATAGAAGCACCCTGTGGGCAGAATCGCCTCACCACGAGGCATGGCTACCCGCGGGGCGCTCCATGAGGCCACTTCTATCAGCCAATAGAAGCAGCTGGTGACTCTGCCCTTGGGTCACTTCAATTATGTTCAATTTTTTGTGACTGCCTGGACAAGTCCCTGCAGTTGTCTTGGCAGGATTTGGCTTAGTGCCTAAGGTAGAACTAAAACTCATGGTCTCCCACTTTTAGCTTGATGTCTTAACCACTGCACCAAACTATAATAGTAGTTGTGGGAAAATCAATGAAATGATAGAAGTTATGAGCCTTTAATGCTAAATCAAGGCAAAATGAGCATATTGTCCTTTATTTTTATTTTTATTTTACTTAGTAGGATTAGGACCTTAACTACTTTACTATTCCCAGGAAGCCAGAAATCAACTATTTCCTTGGCAAAATCTACCTTTCTTTATTACCTTTTTCTATTTGTTTCAAGCTGATAATAAGAGCAGCCTAAGCTGTAGGCCTCTGGGTGACTCTACAAGCTCATTAAATCTGGGCTGGGGGAAGCTGGGAAGTTCACAAGTTTTTTATAATTTTTTTAATCATCTTACTTTGCATTCAAGTTATAGGTACAACAAACATGCTTTCTGCAAAAAAAAAAAAGATCACTTTCAAAGCATGATATTGATTTTAGCAAAGTTTAGAAATTGCTTATCACACATTTTTGCATCCTTCTTGGTGATGGTGCAAAATGATAACTTCATATACCTCAAAAGTAAGATAGAATTCATCATTTTGAATAAGGTATTCTTCTTCCTTGAAACAGCAGAGAAAAAATTGTTAAAGATAAAAAGAAAGCATTATGTTCAAAATAGGCCACACATTTTAATAAGTATCTTTTCTAGGATTAAATGTCGATTTCAGAAGCTATGACATTTCTGTTGGGGACCATTTATCATTCTCCTTGGATTTTATTTTTAATAGCTACTGATTATATTGGCTATATAAATCATAACATTAATCAGCATCTATTCATTGTCAACCAAAGAAAAATCTAGCATTTAATAGATGGGGATAAACAAACTATTTTAGCAAGAATTTGCAAGATAAGATTCTGCTTGGCACAACTTTTTTTTTCTTTTTTCCCTGGGAACATTATCATTGAGGAGTGTATTTCATGAGCTATATTTTATTTTGCTATTGATAACTTGAAGTTTTTTCTGGTTTTAGCTACCTGCCCTGTTAGATCCAATAGGAAAGGAATGTTCTGAGTCCCATCCATTAGGGAGTGTGACCTGATGGGACTGAAGAACAGAGCTCTTTCTGTTGTATCATCCATTGTTTCCTCAGAAAGTCCCAATCCTACTAGTTTTCCATTGGACCTTGAATACCTGATTCTGTTAGTGAGGCTGGGGCCCTAGGTGTGTTATTGAATCCATATCATGTTATGCTAATTGTGCTGCTTGGCTTTATCTTGGCTGTTATTTCTTGGGTTTTTTAAACCATTTGAGATAGATAGCCATATAAATTGAATAGGAAGTAGGAAGGTAGATAGATAGATAGATAGATAGATAGATAGATAGATAGATAGATAGATAGATAGATAGATAGAGATAGAGATAGAGATAGAGATAGAGATAGAGATAGATACTTACAATGCCTTTTGTCCACTTAATCATTAGATCACAAAAGAATGCTTACAGTTAAAAAGAAATAAAAATAGCATTAGTGTAATGCCTTTATATAAATCTTAGTATGATGTCTATAGATGATAACTGCCTTAAAAATTCCTTGTGTCTCCAATCACAATTGGCCAATAAAAATTCTATTCTATTCTAAAAAGGAATAGAGAGAGGATATTGCGTTACTAATAACAGTATAGAAAATAACAGCTAAAATTATCTAGAGGCTGAAATAACTCTATAAATAATGATCACAGTATTTGCAGTTTTTTTCATTTAGAAAAAAGTAATACATGTGGAAAACATTATAGAAAGCTGTAAAATTATACAAGGTGGCATGCTAAGGCAATTCAGTGAAGCTGTACTTAAGGGGAATTTAGGACAGAGAAAAGAATGTATTGCATCGTTTTCTTTACTCAAGATATGAGATTCATTGCCCAAGATGATAATTAAATTGGAAGACTTTAAAAAGATTTTAAACCACTGGTAATAGGTATCAATTATTACTAATCACAATAACTATCTCTTACTTCCAACATCAAAGGCAGTTAGTCTTTTGGCTTCAGTCTCTGAGTTATGTAAATGGGAGAATGTACTCACATCCTTTACTGCTTGTAAGCTTCTCAAAGTCATCAGTTTAATGACAAACTATTGAATTAGAAAATCCTTTCCTAATGCAGATTGAATACTATATTCTTGTATTATTACTTCTTCCCATTACAATTATTTTCAGCAAGTCAAGAAGCAAAGCTTTCAAAACAATAAAGATCTTATTGTAGCCAAGTAATCTTAGGTCTGAACTAAATGAGACATTGTATTCAATGATTTGTAATCAGGCAATTTTAGAATTGGTCTTCCTATGTCAGGTAATGGTGATCTTAAATACAAGCTAAGTGAACTTTTTGTTAATTGCCAATTAAAAAGATGGGCTGCAGATCCCCTATAATTCCAGCCATTTTTGTGAGCTATAGTACCCAAAACTTTATCTACTACCTACTATTCCATCTATTCAAGTCATCTGGCAATAGGAAATAATTTACAATCATTCAAACTGTAGCTATTTTAAGTCCAACATGTTCTATTTCCTTTGTTGGTTGCTCATACTTCCCAAAGACTGAAACTGCCATTCAGGATTTACACAGACACAACACAAAGAGAAAAAGAGATCTGATTTAACCCCTAAAGAATTAAGTAACTGCAGACATCTACCCCAGAGCATGGGATTAGGTCCAGGCAAACAAGGAAGGGCAACTTAATTAAATTAGATTAGATTAGAATTCTTTATTGGCCAAGTATGATTGAACACACAAGGAATTTGTCTTGGTGCATATGCTCGGCATACATAAAAGAAAAGATACATTCATCAAGAGTCAAGAATCATAAGGTACAACACTTAATAATAGTCATAGGGTGCAATAAGCAATCAAATCATACTAGGAAACAGTCAATCTAAATTCCATAGCTGGTTCAATGATCTGAAGGATTATCAATTGCAGTCTGGTCAATAAATATGCATTGGCTTATTATGCTGGATTTCACAAGTGCAGAGCAATTTATAAATCAAGGTTCAGTGTGTTAGGCAAGAGAAAACTTGAGAAATGTAGGAAAACTTTAGTGTACATTAAATGAGAGTTATATGTTGCCCTGTTTAATGTAAGTACCATGACCTTTGAGTCAGTCTTTCATTTATTTTGTCTCTTGGAATATTCCTTTCCCCTTCCTTCCTCAAGGGATAGATTCCAAAATATTGACAGAGTTAACTGTAAAGTATATAAGGCATCTGAAGTTGTGAGAATTGATCTGTCAATAGCTTGCAGCAAATCTTATGCAGTCTGCATAGCTATGTGGTTCAATTTAAAGTATATGCCCCCTTAATCCATTGAGTAGCAACAGGGGAGATAAACATAGATGAGAGATTCTGTGTGCCTTAATTATTCTTGGAAATTTTAAACTCATGATTAAAGATAAAGATAAATATGGAATTATTGATCATTTAGGGTGTTCATTTGGCTTTTTTTTTTGCAGGTGATTTGATTTTTTTCTCTTCTGGATTAGTTAGTGTCATTACCACCCACAACTATTTCAGTACTCATGGTGACTGCAAATATGGGATGAATTGTGACAGCATTTATCTTAAGACAGGTAGAGGAAGGACCTCCTTCCTAACTTCACAAAAGATTTTTATCAGGTTCTCTTCTTCTGCCTCTTCCTTGTAGATCATATCTAAATTATAACACAGAGAGACCATATCTAAATTGCAACACAATTCAAACACATGAACACACAAACACACATACCTAATTCCAAACCTCACTCTAAGCAGTCATGGAATTTAGCCTTTGACATCTTTCTCAAACCATGGAGCACCCTTGAGTAAGCTTCAAATGCCTTGTCCTAAACTGTTTCCCTCTCACTTAGTAATGGAATTCAAAAGAGTAAGGGCAGATGTAATTTTTCTGTCAATTCAGATGAATGTCAGAGACCTAAAATTATGTTGCAAGCTGGGGATCCATAGTCTTTCCTGAGATGCCAAGGGACCCCGTACACCATGGGTATCCAACCTTTAGGTTTGCCTCAATTGAGTGAAGATAAATTGTCTTGGACCACAATATACAATATATAATATCATTAATGTATATAAATCACTTCCATTAAAAGTTTATGATCTTGTGCGGCTGTATTACTAGTTGACCAAGGCTGCATGTGGTCCATGGGCAATGGGTTAGGCATGTCTGCTCTACACCTTTTTGCAGCCTCTTAGTAGAGGTTGCAAAATCAGGTTTTCCTTTTTAGGGATATACATTTCACCTTGTTATGAGAAAAGAGGAGGAAAATCCCACTTTTGGAGGCATCCAAGATTTTTAGAATTCTATTTGTTATAAACCTCTACAGAGATGGAGGACATGTTAAAATGATATGACCCACAAGCCTGGTTCAAGTGGATAGCTTACTGAATGTGTTTGATTAATTTCTTGCTTTGCCTATCAGCAATATTGTTGAAGCTCTGGCTGATTTATAGAATATGCTCAAGAATTGGGGGCTATGTCAACTTCTGATTAGAAGATTTGATTCAAAGATCCATTGAATCTCCAGATTTGTTTGGATACAAATACATCATTGAATCAGTTGATCCAATTAGGATGCCTTTCACTTGTGCATACCAGGAATTTTAATCTTAGAATTGATTTGAATCAAAACAAATCATACAAGTTTGTTGATTTGATCTAATGGATTGTATTGGCCAAATTGAATCAAAAGTTTAAGTCAGACTGAATTTGATTTGCATAAGTCTACTCAGGTCTACATATATGTATCCTCAAAGTTCCTGAAAACTTTTAATACTGCCCTTTTCTAGAACCCCATTCATACTGAAATCTTCTATTTCATAGAAGGTTTCAATATGAATACTCTGGATACTTGCAGATATTCCCACAAATACTTGCAAGATGATTTTTTTTCTCTTGACTTTCCTTACTATCTGCATGGTAAATGAAAATAAGGGCAGGATAATGTGTATGCTTTCCAAATAACTGGAAGTATGAGAAACCTAACTTCAAATGTTTCCTCAACAACAACTTTAGTACATAGCTTTGGACACATAACCAACAGTATCTTAATATAAATTGTTTTATAAGATAGAGTCTTAAATGCTCTTGTGGATCCCTTGGAGGGATCAGTGAAACAATACATTTCTATTTTATTTGTTAGTCCTCTGTCCTACATTTTTCAATAAAGCAAAAAGCACAAGTGGGATTCCTTGTTCCCAAACAGTTTTCCATACTCTTGCTTTAAAAATGGAGGGGGGGGGAGGAGAAACAGGTCTTTATTGGTACATAATTGTTTATTCTATATTTTCCACATACATTTGGGTCCTTTGAACGTAATAATATGATTTGCCGTCTACATTAAATCAGTCCATTAAAGCTGCAAGTTATGTTTAGATAGTCCTTGAAGGACCAAAATGATGAAGGTATATTGGACTATTATCATCAGATACTAGGGGATAACAAAACTAGATTCTGACAACCTCCAAAGGCTCTAATTTAAATTACTCTATCTCTCTCCTCCATCCCAGTGGAAATATGATTTAATTTTATATACATCTGGCCCAAATAAACATTTTTACTAATAGATCATTGTGAAAGGGGCCAGAAGATTTCAGTGCCAATCCCGATACTTGTATTGCTTAATACCTATCAGTGTCCCTGCCATTTTGTTCCAAAATTCCCTACTTCCTCCTGATTCACTTTGGGATGGATCTATATCTGACTCATTCCCTTTCTAATAGTATATATAAATAAGTCCTAAATTATGGTTGCATTCTAACCCCTATACTGTGTAGTCAGGCTAATTCTGCTTTTGGTTGACTGCCTGCATTTTGGCAGTTCGATTCTCACCAGCTCAAGGTTGACTCAATCTTCCCTCCTTCTGAGGTCAGTAGGTCAGTAAAATGAGGACCCAGATTGTTGGGGTTAATATGGTGGCTCTGTAAACCACTTAAAGAGGGCTGTAAAACATTGTAAAGCAATATATACATCTAAGTGCTGTTGCTATTGCTAAACTGTTGCAAAGAACAATGAAAGAGGATGGCCCTTAAAAGATAGAGATTTATTGCCACCACTAGTAAAATTTGGGGAAAATATTTTGGGGGAAAATATATCCGGAAATCAAAGCTGATCCTTTTTTTTTTCTTTTAAATTGCAGTTATGCCTTTCCCATAGTTTTTTAATTTGGAGGTTTTCTATTTAATGCACAGATTAAAAACACATCAAGATTCATCAAGATTAAACAGAAAAACAAAGGAAAAAAAACTGGAATTGGCAACAGTAGTTTATGGTATTCATCTTGAGAAGCAAAGAAATAAATACACACTTTTTCAAATGTTTTTACCTACAAGGGATGAGTGGGAGAAAGAACATTCATGATAAGTATGTGAGTTTGACACACACACCCTTCCTCTCCCTGAACTTATTCTGTGCCTTTCCACGTGCCTTAACTCCTATGCAAGGAGTTCAAACTCATTCCCAAACTGATGTACTAAAAAAAGATTCCCAGCTACTGAGAGCAGTTTATTCTTGGAGGTTCAGAATCAAATATTGTAGTCCGAGGATGTTGCTCCAGTATTGTGTTATTGTTTTTTAGCATAGACTATAAATGAAGGACTTGTGTATAATATAGAGAGTGGAATGGTTTGAAAATTATTATTTGCAATGGGAGTAGTGTCTAGACCGCTTAAACTGTTGAACATCAGAAAGAAGAAATATATCACTTGGCAGAAACAAAATATAGTTATTTTGATTTTCCAGGACAGGTAGTCCTCGACGTACAATAGTTTGTTTCGTGACCATTTTGATCAAAAGTGACTTATGACCATTTTTTACACCTATGATCAGGCAGCATCCCCATGGTCACCTGATTTACATTCAGATTCTTGACAACTGGTTCATATTTATGATGGTTGCAGTGTCCTAGAGTCATGTGATCATCTTTTGGGATGTTCTGATTAGCAAAGTCAATGGGGAAGCCAGTTTCACTTAATAACTTTGAAAGTAATTTAACAACTGCAGTAATTCACTTAACAAATGTAGCAAGTCATAAAATGGAGCAAAACTCACTGAACTCATTTCTCACTTAGCAAAATAAATTCTGGGATCAATTGTGGTCGTAAGTCAAGGACTACCTCTATTGATCTTCCCTTAATTCATATTTACACTTCTCATTCTTTCCTGTCCACACAAGAACTTGCCATTATTTATGCCATAATCCCCTCTACTTTATCCAACTTTATCCAGCAGTTTTTCTTATCCTCCTCTTCATATAAGACTAGTTTAGAATAAGTAAAAGAAGATGCATCTTGTGGGGCAATCCAAAACTCAATTCTATATATTATATTCCTCAAGGAGCATGCACCAGACTAAACTACCTGATGATCTCTGGTTGTTTCAGACAGTAGATCCAGGATGACAATTGTCTTATGGATGTTAGAGTCCAAAACATTTAGAAAATGTGGTATTATTTAAACCATATTTATGTACCAGAAGTACCTCTAGAAAGTAGAAGCTAAATTAATCACAATAATATTTCTTTATGAGCCAGAATAAAATTGGTGGCATAGACATTTGAAAAATAAATACTTACAGTTACATCTTCTTTGCTATAGACGATGACTAGTATATGCTTTTTGTTTTTGTGCATTGCAATATTATTTTGCTATTTATTTTTGCTGTACAATATATGAAATGAGCTGGAAGGAATAATCTGCTGAGAAAAATCTCATTTAAATCCCTCAAGTTCTTTCGAAAATAAATGGGATTTTTTTTCCTCCAATCTGAGTCCACCTAAATGTATGGAGATTATAACTCCCCTATTTGGCTAGCAATTTTGTGAGTCATATTCCCAATATATGGAGGACTCAAGACTGGCGAAGGGTTTTTCATTATATTATGCCAAGGATAGATACATCATTATCAAGCTATAACCACCTCTGTCATACCTATTACTCCTCACCCAGTATTATTGGAAATATAGAACTGTTCACTGGATCCTTTTTGCTTCTATTAGAACCACCACACTTCAGTACCTTTAAAAAACACTTGTCCATAGCAGTCTAAACAGCAGCTCCTTAATTGTGGAATGTTCTCTGTCTGACTGTATCAAGCCCCAGTTCCCATTGACTGACAAAGTCAATGATCTTACTGAGAAGTTATCTGAGTTACTTGTTTTTAACTTACCTTCTAAGCCAATAACTGTGACAGTTCCCATCAGCTAATCAAAAGGGATGCATAAGGAGTGAAGAGGACTTTCTTGTCAGTTATGGCCTGCCCACGTCAGGCTGGATGGGAGGTGGTGAAATTGATAGCCTAACCTTTGAAAGAGTGTTTTTCCACAACACAGTAGCAAAAGACACTGAATCCCATGAGAGTACAAGCCCAAATACAGATAATGAACTCAGATAAATGGATTAGCTTATTTTGGAATGTTGCACTCCATTGCAAACACTGCCTAAAACAGCACAGTCTGGACTGTCAATGGATTCTAGCAATTATAGAATAACCAAAGTAGTTATTCAAAATCATTTAACTCAACTTGGATGCAACCAACTAGCTGTACTTTCTATTATGCAGTATTATTCAAATTTTAATTCTAACGTTTATAACTATCTTGCAGGCTGGATAATATGCTGGATGCAGTCAGTGATGAAGATGGTGATGCTGGTAGCAACAATAATATTTTTTTTTATTAAATCCTTAGTTAAAAGTAAATGTGATATCCCTTTTCAAATGACCCACTTGAATTGTTACAATATGATGGCCAACTGAGACCTAGAAGTCTCTGGATTTGAGAAGCCCCCAGCAGCCTTTGATAACAGCTGTCAGCAGTAAGACTGAGGACTACCCAGTGGCCTGGCATATTTAGTATTCTTTTTTTCCCCAACAAGGATATGGTCAGCCTTCATTAGCTTCCAGCTGGTGGAGGTTCTATTTAAGCCAATATTGTTTGACAACATTTAATTGGGAACAGCCATTCATTCCTTCTGAACTCCATGTGCTAAGCCTTGAACCACCTGTTTCTGAAATGATATTGCTTTGAAGCTAGACCAAATGATGACCTACCCATGATACCTAGACCTTTGAATAATGACCTGATGAAGCTGCTGCTTTGCACTTCACTCTGTTCTGATCTGTTTTCAGGTAGCAAGTCTTATATGAGATTTTCTGCAATGTGGACCTGATTTTATATGTTGGAAGTAAAGCTTTAGCAATTTTGCATCTGTATGTGTGAATATGTAGGATTTCACAGGAGATAGTTATTTATATAATATAATATAATAATATTAACACAATAATAACACTATCACTTCTTCTTCTGATTATTATTACTGATATTCAACCAAATCACCTAAACTCCCAAAGGCCTAGAAAATAAAACACAATAAAATATTCATGGTAAAGAAAACCAATTATAACGAAATATCCATAGCAAAAAATAAACTAATAAACTAATTTTAAAAATAAACTAATTTAAGCCACAATCCAGCTAACACCCAAATCCCCAGACAATTCCTATAATCAAAACCAATGGCATTTATAAAATAATTAATTATTACTGCGAACAATCACATCCCAAAAGATCTCTGGAGAGTTTAGCTTTTACAAGCCTCCGGGATTAGAAGCATACACAGACCAGAGGCTTTTATCAGAATTACTGACTCCCGGTTTGAGCTTCTTCAGTGACAGACCGAAACCTCGTCTCTCCGAGGCTTCGATCCATGCTCGCCGCTGGAGTGCCCCGAACCAGCTGGTTTCGGGGCTAAGCCACACCATAGAGGTGGTGAAGAGGGGGGAGACTACCTGCAGGGTTGAGGAGAGCCACATCTCTCCTCTCCAGCTGACCATTACTCCCTTTCCCGAAGGCAGTGGTAGCGGTGGTCAGAAATGGCCATCACAAAGAAGAAATCGACCAGAAAAGAATGTGCAGGAAGAAAAGAAGAGAAAGTTTTGGTTGACCGGGTCAAACAGCAAAAGCAACAAATAAGGTACCCTGGAATTTAAACTTAACAACATTGTTCCCAAATAAGATTTTGAAGCTGCGAAGGAGAGAGAGAAGGGAAAGGATTAAGGTTTTTTTCTTCCCTTCCTTATACTGACAGCTAAGAGACTTAAGCAAGAAACTGAAAAAAAAAAATCCACTTTGACATTAATAGGCATCTAAGCTGGAAATAAAAGTCAAAGGGATAAATAAAGATTTCTGGACATTTAAAAGTTTTTAAAAGCAGGAAAGGAGAAAAAAAAAGAATAGAAGGGCAGGATCTGGAAAAATGGAGGAGACTGCCTAGAATTAAGGAATGGAACTGTAATTAAAAGGAACTTACAGTGAAATTTTAACAAGATTCCTCAAAGATACATTTTAATGGAAACTTGGTAACAAAATAATAGAACCCCAGGAAGAGAAAGTGGAAAAAAGAAGCAAGTAGAAACAGCCTTGGATTATTTGGATTACTTGGTGATTTTTGGTTTTTGCATCTAGATGACTAAAATTAACTGGGTGGTTGTTTAAAAGTTTTTAAAATGGTATCACTCTTAGAAGAACTTGAAATGGAACTTTAAAAAATGGAAAGAAGACACACAAGAAGGGAGAAGATATTTTGGCTATGTGTTTCAATTCTTAGAAATAGAGATCTGGAACTATGAGAAGCAACAAGAAACGCTTGCAGAATAAGAAGATTGGGACAAAGAAGAAGCCATCTTTAATGATAAAATAATTTTAAGTGGGGGGGGAGAAAAGGGGGGAAAGAGAGTGAAAGGTTTAAGATTAGAAAAAACAACCAAAAAGAAGAACAATTTGAAAGATAAGTATAATATTAGAAAGCAACAGAAGAGGGGATTACAGATGAGAGAGTTAGAAGTAGAGAGACGAGGGGGTAAAAGGAGGAGGGAGAAGAAGAGGGGGAAGAAGGCAAGGAAAAGAAGTTGTAAAAGACAGAAACAAGAAATGGAGAAACAGGGAAAAGATATAAGGATTTTAACCATAAGCTTGTTTAGAGATAATGGGTGAAAATTTAATTGTAAAAGGGATTCTGCAAAGGTACATAAGATAGCTTTGTTACATTACAAATAGAAATAAACTTTAGAAAATATGATGATGGATAAAATATTTATTGTAATGCAGTGGGATGTTTGTTAATAAATAAATGAATTAAAATGATTGAGAGAATTAAAAGGGAACATTTTTAATTATTAGTAATGATTTATAAAAAATATAAGTGAGAAATATGGGGAAAAAAAGAATTAACCATGGAAAGTTGATAAGTGTTCCCAAGGAAGTATGATATTCAATTGAAAAGAAATGTTAAAGATGTTAAGATTTTAATGTATATTAATGATAGAATTGAATTGGAATGGAATGTGTTTTATTTACATATATATATAATTTTTTCTTTTTAAGAATATAGTGTCTATTTTAAGAATGTACCAAGCAGAATTCGATTGGAAGTTATGTATTATATTGAATGCTATAATCTTAAAGCTATACATTGAAGCTTAAATAAGAGCTTGAATGGATAAAATTAAAGGATATAAAGGTTTCATACTCTAATTGGTAACTACAGGGAAAAATTTGTTTAATAAGAAAAGATAATGTGAAATTGTAACAGGACAGACAAAAGTATAAATATAATGATTTGAGTTGAGATAATCAAAACAAAGTTGAGAAAATTAAAAGAGGGAAAAAGCTATGTAGAAAATATAAAATGGTAATAAGATATGGAATAGAATATAAAAATGAGCATGAAATTGAGTTTTGTGTCTGTATGAAGAAGTGATAACCTGGGACCATGCTATTTTCAAAAAAGATGTTTTATTTGTATTTTGTTTTTTGTGAAAACCCAAATAAAATTTTCAAATTTTTTTTACTAAACCAGCATTACAATAGCAATAACACTTAGATTTATATATAAAAGACTCAAGGTCCATCCCACCCCTGATACGACCTAATGGTAAAGACTGCAACAAGGACACCATTAAAGCCAACATCTTTAACATATTATTTTGCTCAGTATTTGTAAACAGCAATGGATCATGCCCAGCATTTCCTAGCCGAACCACAGAAAATTACAATGATCTAATACATATCAATTTTACAGAAGACAATGTTGAAAAAGCACTACGCAATCTAAAACCATCTCTATCTATTGGACTGGATGGAATATGTGCTTACTTCTTAAAAAAGCTATCCACTGCTATAGCCGAACCTCTAAGCATAATCTTTGAAAAATCTTTCAGGACCAGCTCCTTGCCTAACCTATGGTCACGAGCCACAGTCATCCCCATCTTCAAAAAGGGAGACTCCAGCCTAGTTGAAAATTACAGACAAATCTCTTTATGCTGCGTCACCTGTAAAGTCCTGGAATCAATTATTAACCAATCCATTATCCTCCACTTAGAGACAAACAACCTACTCTCTAATAAACAATTTGGTTTCAGAAAAAAACTATCCTGTAATCTGCAACTCTTACACTGCAAAAACATATGGACTACACAACTCGATCAGGGCAAAACAATAGACGCAATCTACATAGACTTCTGTAAAGCCTTTGATTCAGTGATACACAACAAACTACTCCTAAAACTAAAATCTTATGGTATCTCTGGGCAACTGCATAACTGGATAGAGCATTCCTGTCAAAGAGACAACAAATGGTCAAAATTGAGAGCATCCTATCAAATTCTGTACCTGTCAATAGTGGTGTCCCCCAAGGCAGTGTTCTAGGACCAACTTTCTTCATATTCTACATAAATGACCTCTGTGATTACATTAAGAGCAACTGCATTCTCTTCGCTGATGATGTAAAGCTGTTCAATACCACAGACAATACTGCTACCCTTCAAAAAGATCTTGACTATGTATCAGAATGGTCAAACAAAAGGCAACTTCAAATCTCAACAAATATATGCTCTGTCTTACATATTGGCAAAAAAAATCCGAAAATAAAATACAGGCTGAATAGTCAAGACATTGTTGATGATCCAAGCTCTCTACAGGACCTTGGAATACTCATCTCTAATGATCTAAGTGCCAGAACCCACTGCAACTACATAGCTAAAAAGGCATTAAGAGTTGTTAACCTAATCCTACGTAGCTTTTTCTCTGGTAATATCACACTACTAACTAGAGCATACAAAACATTTGCTAAACCAATACTTGAATACAGCTCATCAGTCTGGAACCCACATTACGTATCTGATATTAGCACAGTTGAGAAAGTCCAGAAATATTTCACAAGAAGAGTTCTCCACTCCTCTACTCATTGTAAAATACCTTATGCAATCAGACTTGAAATTCTAGACCTAGAAAACCTTGAATTATGCCGTCTTCAGTCTGATCTAAATATGGCATATAAAATCATACATTGCAATGACTTACCTGTCAATGAATACTTCAGCTTCAACCATAACAACACAAGAGCACACAATAGATACAAACTCGAGGTTAACCACACCAAATTTGATTGCAGGAAATACGACTTCAGCAACAGAGTGGTCAATGTCTGGAATACTCTATCTGACTCTATGGTTTCTTCCCAAGCCCCCAAAACTTTGACCTTAGACTGTCTACTATTGACCTCACCCCTTTCCTAAAAGGTCTGTAGGGGGCGTGCATAAGCGCACCAACGTGCCTACTGTCCCTGTCCTATTGTTTCTTTTATTTTTCTTATATGTAGCCATTTCATGTATTCATAACTATGTATATACTTATACCTATTATCTTGTAAGCAATTGACAAATCAAAATAAAGAAATAAAATAAAGAAATAAAATAAATATTACTTTCCATTGCTTTATAGCCCTTTCTAAGTGCTTTACAGAGCCAATTTATTGCCCCCAACAATTTGGGGCCTCATTTTACTTACCTCAAAAGGATGGAAGGCTTGAGCCTGGTGAGATTTGAACTGGCAAATTGCAGGCATCCGGCATGCAGTAGAAGTAGACTGCAGTAATGCACTCTAACCACTGTGCCACCATGGCTCATGGTGTCATTTCAGTGCAAACTCTGGCCTTTTGTATATGTTTATGACTTCACAGTGAACATACAAAAGTGGCAGATATTGTCCCTAACAATGTGATGATACTTTCATCATCCTCACTTCCCCTTGCCCTCTGTGTCGAGAGCCATTACTAAACACCCTTCTAACTTCCCCATGGAGGCTGTTTTAAAGCATAATTAAAAAATAAAACAATTTTTCTAATCCCCTCTACTTCCAAAAATTGGCTATCATCTGCAGCTTGGCCTTGGACTGGTCAGCCTTGGTATACCAGTCATCAAAAGCTGTACTCTGTGACTTCATGTAGAACACATTGCAGAAGTTAAACTGTGTGTTGTCACTGAAGATAGAGCTTCTTGCCCCAGGAAGGGCCACATCTGGCAAAGTAACAGAAGCTAGGCACAAACCCTCATGGCTGTTGTTACCACTTGCCCTTCCCACAGTAGCAGCATCTTCAGGAGGACCTACAAGCCATTAATCTGCTCTGCCATCTGAGAGACAGCACTAGAGCGAAAAGAAAACTGCAATTAATTTTCCTTGTATTCAACTTTAATCCATTTCCTCCCATTCAGACCTTGAAAGCCTCCAGATATCAAGACAGAACTTTGACAACATCTCTAGTTTGATGGAGGATAGCAATATAAACTTGAGTATCATCACTATATTGATAGTATTGCACTCTGAACTGCTAAAAGACTTCTCCCTGCAGTGTCTTATAATTGTTAAATAATGAAGAAAGAGTTGATCTGTATTGCACACCACAAGACAGTGCCCATATATCCATCCTCTGCTATTGATCAGTATTTTAGACAAATGTAGGAAAGGAGTCACTGCTGAAGAATGATACTAATTCCCAGTCCCCGAAGACAGTTTGAAAGGATGCTATAGTCAATGATATCAGAAGCCATTAAAATATCTAAAAGGACCAAGTATTAACTCCATGAAAATCCTAAGAAAAGTCATCCACTAAAGCAGCCAGTCCATCCTATAACCTAGCCTAAACCCTGAGTAAAAAGACACCAGATCATCTATTCCTTCTAGGGTACTCTGCATGTAGATCCCCACCATAACAGCCTGGAAACTTGGTTATAGAGTTGAACCACTTCTGAATCGATAGGGCGCCTCCTAAGGAACAGGTGTAATATCCTTGCTTTGAAGGCTTCTGGCATCAACCCATTCCCTTAGAAAACATTAACCACTCACAAATTAAAGCAAATCATACGTTTCAGCTCCATGTATTACTACACCAAAAGGATTATTCCTAGATAACATAGCTAGACAATGTCTCAGTCACCACATCAGATCCTGTGCAGGATGAGTCAGATCTAAGCAACTTTGTAGACAGTGCAGTTGCCAAATGGGAGATCTTGTAAATCTGTCCCATGCAGGATATTCACTACTCTAAACAAGGATACCCACTAACAATCCACTGACACCACAACAGAAGGAATGACATTATAGAAATACATAATTTTAAAAAATATAAAAAACATCACCAAAAAAGAGGACACCAAAACTAGGTTTTGAAATTTTATATATATATATATATAATTTTGTAAATATATATATATATATATATATATATATATATATATATATATATATATATATATATATATATATATATATATACTAGCAGTTAAAAGGAAGAAGCAGCTGCAAGCTCACATTACTCCAAGAAGCACAAAGCTGAAAACACAAGCCTGAAGATGATGAATGAGACTTCATCGAAATATCGCCTAGATACTTCCAATTTTACATGGGAGAAAACCCGAATAACCAAAGATCCATACATACATACATACATACACACACACACACACACATGTATATATATATATTGTAGTTGTGCTTTTAAAGTTGTAGCAATGTTTCGGCAGAATCTCATCTGCCATCATCACTCATCTGCCATCATCATCATCACCATCACAATGATGATGGCAGATGAGATTCTGCCGAAACGTTGCTACAACTTTAAAAGCACAACTACAATGACGTGGGAAAATACCCGAACAAAGCTGAATACCGTACATGAAAGTATCCGTGAAAACTTAAGAAAACAAATATCAGACATCTACAGGGAGGAAATAAACAGCCTGACCAAAACCTATGAGAAGCTGGAAGTTAAAAGAGCAGCAATACTGTGACCTCAAATTCCTATGCAGCTGCAGAGACAACAGTGCAACACCAACCTGCTTCAAATTAACATTTCATCACAGCATAGCAGCTACTAAACGTATCCTGAAAAGAACTGAAATGGCTCTACTCAGGAACGAGCTCCACAGAAAGAGATTCCAATTGGATCAGTTAAACAAAGATTTGCTAGCACTACACCTGTAATTGAGCAGCAAAATCCACCCTCTACTTTGGGACAAGATAAAACAACTTACAACTTGGAGAGCTGAAACTGAAACCACTTACAAAAATGACAAACTCTTGAAGAAACTAAAGAAATTAGAACATGACAAGAAAGCCCCCAACAACTCACAACAACACCTGAAACAATTAGTATATAACGTTTCCAACAGAGAACTCACCAAAACAGAAACAGATATCCTAACCAAAGGATTCAATTATGCTATAGCACCCAAAAAAATCCAGCCTAACTAAATTAAGTACAGATGAAGCTGATAGAATAAGACACCAAGTTAATGATGATGGCAGATGAGATTCTGCCAAAACGTTGCTACAACTTTAAAAGCACAACTACAATGATGTGGGAAAATACCTGAACAAAGCTGAATACCATACATGTAAGTACCTGCGAAAACTTAAGAATATGTATGTATGTATGTATGTATGTATGTATGTATGTATGTATGTTGTGGCTCTGATTCCTGAGCCTGCGTTGTTAGAGGAAGAGGACTCGGAAGATGAGGAGGAGGAATTGGGAATGCTTTCCTCCCCAGGACCTTCCTCTTCGGCAATGACTTCCTCCCTGATAATACCTCAGGTTTCAGCAGATAACTGAGAGGGACAGCCTGAGACTAATCAGGAAGAGGAGGGCATACTGGAGCAGCCTCTGACAGGGAATCAAGTAGATGAATGTTGGCTTGATCCTAGGCAGCGTCGCAGGAAAAAGTGTGAGCTGCAACGTAGGAAGCGTGGGCGAATCAGAGAGTGAGCTGAGTCATTGAGACACACCCCATAGGGGATTAAAGTGGGTGTGTTTTCTCTGGAAACTCTGTATGGGACAAAGTGTTACTTTTCTGTCAGGCTTCGGTGTGATTTGTTTCTTGTGGTCTGCGTTGGAAGCTTTAGTGATTAATTATCCTGGTTATCTTGTTGGACTTGGCAGGCAGCATTGGTTATAATGCCAAGAACACTGTCTGTATAAAGGAATTAACTCTGTAAATACTGAATCTTCTTGCCTGCCTGTATTTGTCAGATTTTGGACTCTTCATCTTCCTTGGAAAGGTGAGACATAACATACATACATACATACATACATACATACATACATACATATGTGTGTGTGTGTGTGTGTGTGTGTGTGTCTGTGTGTCTGTGTGTCTGTGTGTGTGTGCATAGATTTTCATGGATACAGGTATATAGGTCTAGGTGTGTTCAGGTCTTTTCCCGTGTAAGATTAAGAGTATCTTGGTGACATTTCGGCGAGGACCTTTTGTTGTAGAGATATCCTGGATCTTGTGCTGTAATCTCCTGAGTCGTTTGTTTTGTAGTGATCTTTTTTCCATTAGCCTCCCGTGTTTTAATGGCTTGGGTAATGGGTTGTGTGATGGCCTTGTTGAGTTCTTTTGTTGTGTTATCTTGGGTCCTGTGTTGTAATCTCCTGGGTCGTTTGTGTTTTGATCTTTTTTCCATTAGCCTCCTGTGTTGTAATGGCTTGGGTAATGGGTTGTGTGAGTTTTATTGCTGTTGTATCCTTGGTCTTGTGCTGTGATTTCCTGGGTCGTTTGCTGTATTGCAACTTCTTGAGTTCTTGTGGTATAATTTCCTGAGTTTTCTGATGTGATATCCTGAGTGGGTGGCTGTGATGTAGCATTCTGGGTTTTAGTCTGGCTTCGAGTTTGGGGTCTGGGTCTGTGTTCTTGGTGTGTGTCAGCTTGTTTGGTTTTGGGGTCGGGGGTGCAACAGCTGGTGAAGCAGCTGTGGTCTGGTTTCTGGATGGTGGTTGTCCTTGGTTTTTAGGATTGGTTTGGGCCTGGGTCTGATGAGAGGGATTGGCAGTGGTGTCCCATGTTGTTTTGGGTCTGGTGTTGGTTTTCATGGCTGGGGCTCGTTTGTTGGTGAGGGCTAGTTTCCAGATGTCTGGTAGGTGGGAGGTATCATCCCATTTATTCATGTTATGGGGGTGTTTCTCTATTTTGATGGCTTCCCTGATTTTTCTCTACAACAATTATATCTCCACAACAAAACTCACAAGGCCATCACACAGCCCATTATACGAACATCAGCTCCATCAACCAATCAAGAGGCAGCAGCGTAGCCAACCAGCCCAGCACATCAGCCCACCCGCCAGTATTTATAGAGAGACGGCAGCTCCGATCACACACTGCTTGCACTGGCACGAAGCTGAAAGCACTAGCCTGAGGATGGCGAGTGGGACCTTGCCAAAACATCACCAAGATACTCTTAATCTTACACAGGAAAAGACCTGAACACACCTAGACCTACATATATATATGCTGATATGCTAATTTTATGTTTAGATGCAAATTTATGAAATGAAGATTTCTCCTAGATGCATCTATAGTTATACACCAGGGGTCTTCAAACTTGACAGCTTTAAGACTTGTGGACTTCAACTTCTGAATTTTTCCTGATGTTAGCTCAGGAATTCTGAGAGTTGAAGTTTACAAGTCTTAAACTTGCCAAGTTTGAAGATCCTTGTTATAGACAGTATTAATTGCATAGATTTACTAATACAAGGTGTCCATTCAGGTAGAGTTCCTGTTGATACATTTCCTTTCACCTATATACAATAATCTTTTTTTCTTCTTTCTCTTTTTCATGTTAAGTATACATGCTTGTAGGCATTTTGATACTGATACTGTACCATATAAGCTAAATTATGTACATCTCTTTCCATTAAGCTGTGGCACCTATAAATACTTCACAATGGGGACCTGAATGATTAATGCTTATTTTAATCAGGCATAGACTGGAGTCTCATGGAGAATGACAAGTCAATTCATTCATTCATTCATTATTCATTAATGACCCTGATTAAATCTGCAATAGAACTTGCCAGTGGCAAGTGTCCTTCTATGGATCTTCATTGTGAAAAATGCTCATGCTAACACTGAGTAATGTTTTCAGACTTTCTTGAAGTTTTCAGAGTTCTGAAATACCACACTATCGTTTATTTGATTTAATACAGAACAAGTACAATTGTTTCTTTTTAAAAATTGGGTGAAATATTGAAAATTAAAAATGCTTTAATCATTTATTTTCTCTTACAGTACATTTGGCACATATTATTCGCCTTCACTCATTGATTTCTCTGCTGTAGCATTTTCACTCACACTTAGCTTTCTTTGGGGAAAAATAAATTTCCACAATTTACATATTTTTGCAGAAATAACATGTGCTGTGTCACCAACCCATGTACTATATCTCATGTACTATATTCATAGATTTTGATGGGTTTTGCACATGTAAAAATAAAACTATGTTGCATTAGTTTCCATTGCTGCTATCATTGTCCAACAGTGTTTGGTAGGGAGATGGCTCAGGAGTAAAATTTGAATCGTTTTTACAAATTCTTAAACACATTTGCAAGTTATTTCCAGAGCACTAATGTTCTACATATTTTTTTTAAAGAGAGAAATAAATAAAAACTATTTTCTTGCCATATTATTACTTTATTTTATTTTTGCATCCAGGGTTCTTTTTTTCCTTTAGAGGAGATTGCCATAAGTGCCCTGTTACAGAATTCTTAGATGTGATGGGATTAGCCTGTTGGTTCCACAGCTTTGAGAGGATCATAGGTATAGGGAGCCCTAATGCAACCCACATTATTTTCCTTTTAAGATAGACCATATCTTATTTTTGTTTTATAGGAGAAATAAAAGATAGAAGGAAAGTGGATTGCTCCTGTCAGTCTACCCAGGGGAGTAGAAAGATCAGGACTTTCGTTGTTTCTCTGTTATTGATTAGAAGGGCAACTTCTTCAGTTTTCCTGAACAACAGCAGAAAGAAAAATCCAGCAGCAGGGAGATGCTCAGTGGCTTGGCTTTTATTGACTGCCTGCTTGCAGGTATAGACTGAACCTCAGAGGAAAAAAACCATATCAGATCTCTTTGGCTGTTTGTTTCTGTTCTAAAGAGAGAGAGTCTCTTTAAGTCCCTTTTGCTTCTCAGGAGGGACCTTCACTTGGTTTACTAAAAAAAAAAAAAGATCCCTGGCAAAATTCATAGCTTTCTTCAGAAATACAAATTGCAGAGCCTTTCAATATTAAAATTCCAAATGTGTGAGTCTATTGAATAATGGGAATGTTTGTGCTCCTTTCAGAATTAAAATGGCTACCTACCCTGTTTTGCTTTTTAGAAGATTAGATTCTCTCTTTTATGTTACTTAGTTTTAATACTCTTCAATAGATTTAGAACTGGTTTTATCAATGTAATGTTTAGTGGATGAGAACCAATTTGGTATAGTGATTAAGGCCTTGGGCTAGGAACTGGGAGACCAGTCACTTTCTCTAAGCCTAGGAAAGAGGCAATGGTAAACCACTTCTGAAAACCTTGCCAGGAAAAGTGCAGGGACATATCCAGGCAGTCTCTGAAAATCAGATATAATCTAACAAAAGAGAAAAACGTTTAGTAGGGCCAGACTTGATTGCTAATTGACCATCAAAAGGTCTCAGAGCTATAAATTAGTTTGGGAGGTTGACACAACATATTGAGGAAAGACTACTAAATAAATTGTTTGTTTATTTCCACAAATCATAAATCTCCTAAGTATTAAAAAATAATCAGTTAAAGTTCATTAACTGGTTTATATCCCAGCACAATGACAATATAATATATAAATAAAATAAAACCCAATGCATTTGTCTGAACTGAATTTTTAACAATTTTAAAAATACAGAGAGAGTCTAATTCAGATTACAATTCAAACTGAGAAAGGATCAAAGGGTCTGTGCAAAATACAATATGTGCCTAAAATCTATCTGAACAAGTTTTAATAGCTTTCCTAAAGTTATAAGTGTAGGTTCCATCTGAATTCTGGTGGAAATCTTATTTCAGAATGCCACTTAAGCAAATATGAAGCTCTTCTTCTGGACCCCCTCCTCCCACCAGGTTTCAGGTCAAAAGAGACCTACACCATATCTCTCAAAGAGTGAACAGACTGGACAGAGTCTAGCTAGGGGAGACAATCCCATCATCCAATGACCTTCCATTGACTTCATTTTCAAATCATTCTCCCAGAAGTTTTTATTTTCCAGAAAACTTGACATTTTTTACTATAATAGTGTGAACATTCCATTGACCTTCAATGAAGTAGATGTATACTGTTCTTCAAAATATTGTTAAATAAAGAGATCTATATAATTCTAAATCCAGACTGGAATTTGTGAATCATCTTTTTACAAAATATATTCAGCACGACAAGTGCTCCATCAATACTTAAGTCTTTCCAGAACAGAATAATTAACTCTGAAATAATATCCTTAGTTTAAACAAATAGAGGTAAAAGGATCAGTTTCTAACATTTCTCTTAACAATATATTTGGGATAAAAGGAAAATATTGTATTTATTTACTGAAGAAAAATAGACACGCTATAGAAAGCAGTCTTATCAAGAATTGCACAGCATTATTTGAAGGCTGACTCCTCCTTCCAAGATTATTGTATTTGGTTGCCAAAACATGTATTTCATTGCCAATACATTGTTATTAACAATAACAGTACATGCTGTTGTTTTGGTCATCCATCAATTCTAGATCAGGAATAATTCATAGATTAGAGGAAAATTCAGGAAAACCTGTGTGAGATATGAAGAATAAATTCACACCTGTTGAGATGATTGGCTAAACAAAATTTGTTCCACTCAATAAGCAACTGCAGAGAACTAAAGTGTTTAGGGAAACTGTGAAGTGCTTTATAGAATGCTCCTGGAAAGAAAACAATTGAATACATTAGCCAGATGAGGAATGGGTAGCTGAATGATGAATGAATTAATGTAAATATATTTTGAGAGGTGTATCCTTCTGCATGTCAATTCAGATCAAGGAATGAAAGTGCTCAAAGAAAAACACAGTCCAAACACTTCACAAACCAAACGCTCAGCCGAGATGCTTTGTGTGGCTTTGATCTCAATGGTGTACCAACTATCTTGCATATCTGACCTCTTTGCAGATATCCTGAACATCTCTACTAGTTTTTATCCTAGCAAGCAGATGTAACATTGGTAAAAAGAACCAGTTTCAATCACATGTTTGTAATCTTAATGCTTGACCTACCCATTCCTCCTACAGACACCTATGCTGCGCAACCTTCACTTTAAAATTTGATATTCCAGCAGCAAGTAAATTATAAATCAATTCTTAGATGTCTATTATAAGATAAAACTCTTGCAGAAAAATACAACTTTGTTTTTGAAAGTCTGGTTCTTTGTGCATATGTTCTGTCAATCAGCATATATGCATGTAGCATATGAGCTGCCTGACCCTGATCCTTATGTTCCAGTAGATAATGAAGCCAAAATATTATCAGTGGCTGTCTAATGCCAGTGTTGGAATCAGGCATGTAAATATATGGAATCTATAGTTTTCTAAACTGAAATGGATATAAGAAGTCATCATCTTCTCGATAATACAGTAAAGACTAGAAAACTGGTTCAGTGTGATTTTTACAAGGAACAAAGAATAAGGACCTTAACACAAACCTGAGAATTGGCATCTAATTTTAGATGGGACTTTTAATACACATAAATATATAATTTTGCAATATTGCTAACAATCATGGTTGAAAACAAAGGTTTAAAAATGCTCTTCGAAACTCTCAGGAAGCAATAGTTCAAAACTTGTTTCAATTTTGAATTCTTTGGGGAAGATTTGAGAAGGGATCCTCTTAAATTGCAGCTTAGTTTGCTGGTCACTTCTTCATAGAGATCCACTGATTCAGTTCCCCATTTTGTAATATTGGATATTGGGAGAGGGGACATTTTGAGAGTTATATTGCTACCATATTTGAAGATATACCAAGGAGGGGAATGCTTATGTAAACAGTCATTGGAAAAAAAGGAGGTTATTCTTCTTGGGTGATCTGCAAAAGATGAACTACCTGTTAGCAATGAATGTGATATTGCAATCATATGGGATCTGTTGGGAGTGGGGAGTGAAATTGTGAATTCACTGTACCAGAGGTATTCACCAACAAAGGTTCTGGAACACAGTATTCATTTTATCTAGGAAAAGGGTGGAATAGATCAGTCTATCACCAGGAAAGGCCAAACATGTCAGGCTTATGTTATCTCCCAGCACATGAAGGCCAACGAGATTCCATGCTGACAATAGCAGTCACCAGAGGAATATACAGAGTGAATGGAAATGGATGAAAAGAACTGTTTTTTTTTCCATTTTGCTAGCACTCCTCCTTCCATTATAGTTTCACTTAAAAGTCATTTTTTTGCAGTAGCTGAATTATTTTTAGCAGAATTTAATCTTGAGCAGAGGCTGCCAGACTGGCAGCTATGTAAACAGAAAGTTTCTCTCTTGTGCGCTGTGGAGAAACCCATTTGTTTTCTTAAGTTTTCGCGGGTACTTACATGTATGGTATTCAGTTTTGTTCGGGTACGTTCCCACATCATTGTAGTTGTGCACAATACAGAAGCCTGATGATGGCAGATGAGATTCTGCCGAAATGTTGCTACAACTTTAAAAGCACAACTACAATGATGTGGGAAAATACCCGAACAAAGCTGAATGCCATACATGTAAGTACCGTGAAAACTTAAGAAACGCATATATATATATATATATATATATATATATATATATGTGTGTGTGTGTGTGTGTGTGTGTGTGTGTGTGTGTGTGTGTGTGTGTATATTGTATATATATGTATTATATATATATATATATATATATATATATATATATATATATATATATATATATATATATATCATAGATTTTCACGGGTACAGGTATGCAGGTCTTGGTGAGTTTGGGTCTTTTCTCAATCTTACATGGGAAAAGACCCAAACACACGAAGACCTGCTTATATATATGTTTTCATGTTTTCTTACCTGGACAAACACATTAGTAAGTCCAAACTTCCAACTGAAACACAAATAAGCAGGCAAGTCCGGTAACTACAGGGTTAACTTCCTTAATCCAAAAACATTCTTGGCAGTCTCACACCAGCTGTCTGCCAAGTCTGATAAAGAAGTATAAATCACAAGCCGACCCCACACACAGGAAAAATGCAGAAGCTTCTATCCCAAATTAACAAGTTGTCCCAGATGAGAATCCAGAGCTAACACGCCCACTTTTATTCCCTGAGGGGCGTGTCAGTCTCTCATCTCAGTCCCTGATTTGTCCTTTTCTTCTACTTTGGATCTCACGCCTATGCCTGCGTCTTTGCCTCGCATCAAACCAACATTCCTCAGTTTAATCCTCAGCCAGAGGCTCCGCTACACTCTTCTGATTATCTGCCAACACCTGAGGCACAACCAGGGAGGAAGGTCCTGGGGAGGAAGGCAATTCCAAATCCTCCAGCAAAGCAGGCTCAAACCTCAGAGTCACAACATATATCTACATGGTGTGTGTGTGTTTGTGTGTGTAGTTGTGCATATATATACTTATGCATACATATATACATACACACACACACATACCACAATATTATATTATAGGACACTGGGGATTATAGGTGACTAGAGAGACAGAGACAGAGGGAGGGAAGGAGGGAGGGAGAATTAAATCGACCTATCGATTGTGAGAGCAGGATGGGGCAATCTTTACTGACTGGTTAGGTTAATATCCAAAATTTTCTTGTTTACAGTCAAGATCCACAAGCATGCAGTCATAGTCCTAATTAGTTTTACAATCAACAATGAGTTTTTCTGCCTTACAGCAAGAAACCATTACCAAGGCTTTCATTTCCTACCTATCTTGCCTGCTTCCACAGCAGTGTAAGGTTTATTTTATATTTTGCTATCCTTTTATCTGATTTGGGTCCCCTAGCCTGAAGTTGTGCACATAAATGTCGATTCATTACCTATTCAATCCACTTTCTTTCTGTAGTATGTGGTCCTGTTTGATGAGAGAGAAAGAAGGAAAGGAGTTATTTTCTATTTTAAGGATAATGTATCTCCCTTGACAGTTTTCATGGTAGCTTTAAAACTTTGAGCAAGATAGGCAGCTTACCTTTTGGAAAGGAAATAGAAGGAAGTGGTTGATAGAAACAGATAATCCTTAAATTTTATTATCCTGCACAAAGTTATTGAAATCTTGAGATATTAATCCAGGTAGATGATCAGATATTAATTCTTTGGGTAGCCTAGAGAAGAAACATATATCTTTAATAATAATTTAGACTGAACTCATCAATAACATGTAGACAACTGGGAGTCATTACAGTTTGATTTTCATCTGAATCTAGACATACTATAAACCCAGCAAAATCAATAACAAGTAACTCCTATGGGCCCTGTGACTGCCAGCAAGCTTCTAGTTAGAAAGAATGATATGTCTTGATATTCAGGGAACAATTGTCAACTTAGACAGCTAAGAGTGACATGTCAAACTTTTGGAGAGAGATGGGAGAATTTAGAAATTCAGTATCTGAACTTTTGCAATAACTTTTCTTGTTTTTATAACATATAAACATTTAGGCTTATGGCTGATTATAATTTATGCAACTTCCAGTCATGGTTCTTCTAAAGAGAATAAGGCAATTTTATTTAAGGCCAATCAATTTAATCTATCACACAGGGTTCTCCTGAGGAAAGTAAAGAAGGGAGTTGTCCATATAATTGTATGTTATCATGAAGTCCTGGAGGAAGTTGGCATTTTAATATAACAAATAAATGTATAAATGGTGATGGTAGTTCTGCATTAAATACCAGGTCTTGGGGAATAGCAATGAAGCTACATCCATACTTTTTCCATAGACTTCCTAGAGAAGCAGAATGTGAGCTTAAGTAGACCTTTAGAATTCATTATGATTTATCTGATTTTATTTATCTATATAGATTATTTTTTTTAGTTACAGAAAAGAAACAGACATCCTGTGATCTCTGGAACTAAAAAATTATATTTATTGTACTTACTAAGCTTTCGTCAGCCTTTGCTGATATCATCAGAGCATTAAGCTACCATTACAGAGATCTATGCCTTTATATATCATTAATCAATTTAGCCCTTGCATGCATAATAAGCCCTTCCAACTGCCTCCCACCCATAATTACTCCTGTTGTTTTTGCTTCAGTCATGTTAGTCAAAGGAGGGTTATTTCTTGTTGTTTCTTCTCTTGCCAGACCCAGCCTGGAAGGCTTATCTCTAAGAAGTGATATTAACCTGCCAGCTATTGTAATTTGTTGCTTTGCTCATGACCTTGTGGTCAGCCCGATTCATTCTTCATTATTCCTGTCCATTATAACTTGGGGCAGCTCTGCCGGGCTCCTCTGTATTTTAACAGGCCTGGCTGTGCCTTCATAGGATGAATCCACATGCACAGGTGGGGGGATGCCATCGATCCCTGCTCCCAGATGGAAAATGGTGTCTGCTCCTCCTGCAGGGTCTTTCCTGGTGTCTCAATGCTTGGTAGACTAGTGATAGTTCAATATGCCTATTGATAGAATTGCTGTTGGAAAACCAGGCTTCTTTTAGTAGACATCCTCCTTTAGTTATATCACATGCAACAACCTCAGCCTCTTGAAAACTGAATGTGTGATTATGCTCCTGCATATGTGCCCAGAACTGAGAGTGCTGTTCTTTGCACTGGACAGCCATTTTGTGTTCATGTACTGTGGTCTGTAGCCCCTTGACTGTTTCCCCTACATAATTGCTTGCACAGTCATTACAGTTGATGCAGTAAACCGTCGAAGATGTCTCCTCATTGGGTAGTGTTTCTTTTGGGTGCATCACTCTCATTCTTAGAGTTTGGTCCCATTTGTGCGCCACCTTGACTCCATGCTCCAGGAGAATGCATGCAGCAGTTTCAGATACTCCCCATATATACGGGAGCACCCTCCACATAATTGTTCCACTGGCACCTTCAATGGGTTGCCGGGCTCTGGGTGTAGTACACCTTTGGATGAAGTCCATGGAATAATCATTGAGCTTGCAATCCTGAAAGAGATATGCCCGCTCCTTGGCTTTGGCTGTCAGTGTACTACAAAAAGTGTCTACCTGATTAAACAGTGCCCAAATACAACTGACTTTGTTTGCAACAGGGTGATTGCTCTCATTGTGTAGGATATGGTCTCTGCTTATGGTTTTTCAGTACACACCAAGATTCCCATCCAGGTTATGGCTGACTAGCACATCCAAGAAGACCACCATGTTATTGGTCTTTTCCTCCATTGTAAATTGGATGTCTGGATATATGAAATTGAGGATGCTCATAAATCTGATCTTATTTCATTGTTTATTAATGACAAACATGTCATCAACATAACGTGCCCAAAACCTGGGCTCATAAATTTTCATTGCCTCATATTCCAATTTCTGGAGGACCACCTCTGCTATCACTCCCGAGATCAGAGATCCCATTGGCATCCCCTTTATCTGTTCATAGTGGTGGCTACTGAATGTAAAATAGATCCTAAGGCAGAAATTCAACAGGAGGAGGAGGTCATTTATGTTAGGGAATTTGTGGTTTTGTGACTTCTTTTCCAGAAATAGTTCTTTTATAGTTAGGGCCACCGGCTCCTGAGGGATGGACGTAAACAGTGATATAACATCAAATGACACCATTGTCTCATCCTCCCCAACCCCCACTCCCTCCAACCATTGTAAAAAGTCAGTAGAGGATCTCACACTGGTAGAGGTGTCTATGATTAGATGTCATAATTGCCCATATAACCATTTGGCTAAACCAAATGTGGGAGTGCCGCGAAGGAAACAATGGAACATAGGGGAACCTCTGCCTTGTGGATCTTTGGTAACCCATAGAACCGTGTCATGGCTGAATCTCCTGGTCAAATCATTTTTAGATCCTCCTCATCAACTTTCCCTTGCCTTTTGAGTTTATTGGCTACCTGATTAATATTGTTCTTGAATGATGTCATGGGATCTTTGTCCAGGAGTCGATAGGTGCTCCTGTCATTGAGAAAGTCATAGGCCTTCTTATTATAGTCCATTTTGTCCATGACCACTGTCACCCTGCCGTTATCTGCTGGTAGTACGACAATGGAATTATCCTTTCTCAATTCCTGGAGGGCCGTCATTTCTGATTTTGATAATGTGACACTCTGCTTATGGCTGGTGAGAAGCCCTATCAGCTGTTGCCTAATTATATATTCTAGGTAATCTACAAATATAGAATGAAATATTATTGTCTTGGCAACATTTTAGAATAAATATATAATTGGCAGTGTGTTACAGTTTCAAAACCAGTTTTATTTTTTTCTTTCTTTAAAACATGTATATAGCAATATTAATCAATCAAAAGTTTTCTAATTGTTGGGTGGATTGAAACATTGTATTAAGCCATGGTTTATTTTATCCAAAGCATTTGGAAGAAGTCATGTTGTACTACATTATACTCTGTTATCAACAATCAACCATTGTTCACATTTTAAATGACAATATTCAGTTTCACATTTCACATTTAGCCCAAATCTAGCCAATCACACTGAAAGGACTTCACATGACAGCATAAGAAAAGAATTATGTTTAATGTGGAAAAAAGAAGACTAAGGCAATCAGCTCTCTTCAAGTATCTGATAGGGTGTCATATAAAAGAGAAAAGGAATATTCTTTCTCCTGCCAGCACAGAAGATGTAACTGAATTTTACTGACTCAAAATAATCTATTTATTTATTTAAACATTAGCAGAACATTAATATGAGGAGACCTCAGTTTTCAAATAGAAGCATATTATCTTGGGAATATACAGTCTTTGGATTTTCTGCATCAGATAGGAAGAGGATTAACTTGCCATTTCTATTTTTTAAAAACTCGCTTTTTGTCTTTTATAGCATGTGTTTTACATTTCCCAAGCTTCAGTGGTTGTCCAGCTAAAGTTTCCATGCACCTGGGATTTTTGACATTTTGTTTTTAAAACTGCAAGCATATATTTTTATTTACAGTATGCAGTGAAAGTAACCTTTATTATCTTGTGAAGTACCACACTATATATGTCTAACACATTTCTTCATTTTTAATGGTTTTCAGATTTGACAGTTTTGTTCACAGATTTACTTGATGTGTGGGTCTGGAGTATCTTTCAAAAATGTCCTCTTAAATTTTATTTTACACACCAGTGTCTGCTACAGATAAATCTCTTCCATAAACTTGTGATGAAAAATTGTCTAAACCAATATGATCTGCCCTGTTTCTTCAGTCAATTAAACTAGCGTTACATATTCTCCTCCCTTTTTTTCTATCTGGGAATTGGAATATTTGATTTCAAAATATGTGCTTTTAAAAATTGACCTAACATTAAATGGAGGAAATGTTTATTGATTTGTACCACCATAAATTAATCCATTTAATTGGAGACTATTCTATGCATTTTTGTGCATGGGCATCTGTGGAAGGGGGAAGGGTTGGTGGGAAGGGTTTTTTAAAAAGCCAAGAAGGCAGCTATGACGATGCAATTAAAGCCCCACTTGTTTTTTGATCAGGTAATGTGTCCCATATATGTAAAAAATAAGATGAAGCTTTCCAGAATTGCAGACACCATCTTTTTGTTTTAATCCCTATCATCAGGCATGTCAACTATCAGCTCATTTCATGCAAACAGAGACTTATTTTTCTTTTTTTAAAAAAAATAATTATTTCAAATCATCATAAGAGTAACCAGAAACCAGGCATGATGCAATGCAAAGCATCAGCCATCTTGATTTACTTGATTTATTCAGACTCTACTTACACAATGTCTATTCTATCAGTATTCATAGAAAATTAAAATGGTAGGTGGCCACAGCCCTGCCTTTATTTGGAAAGGTACTGAGCAGCCTTGAGAGTGGGGAAGACAAATATATATTGGGACAATAGATAACATATCAGTGGCAGGAAGCATCCCCATAGAGAGTCAGAGGATAGGTATGTCAAAACCTGCAAAATGGTAGGCATGGCATTACTATCAGAATGTACTACAATAAGGATGAGATTTCAGTCACAATGTTGTTGTCAAGCCCAAAATTGACATATGTGTAGCCATTTTCATTAGGCTTAGTATATATTCTTTTTCTTACTTTTTCTGACAGTTGTACTTGTCATCTTGATACTTTTAGCCATTCCTTCCTCCATAGATGTCACTGAAAATCCCCCCTAGTTTGCATTCTGATAAGCAGGTGCTTAATGAATGCCCAGGTCCATCTACATGACAGCCATTCTATGCATGTCCACCTACATGACAACCATTCTGTGTTCCCGCTCTATGGTATCCATCTTGTGAAAGCGATGTGCTTTTAATGTGTTTCCAAGTGCCAAAGTTCTTACCCATCCCTAAAGACTGCCCATCCTGAATAAAAAGGCAAGGAGACAAATTGAGGGATGACGAAGACTGCTTGTGATTTTTGGGCACAAATTGACCATTGAAAGAAGGAGTAGAAAAAATAGAATAGAGCTGGAAGGGACTTTCGAGGTCTTCTTGTTCAGTCCCCTGATCTGGCAGGAGACCCTATACCAGTGGTGGGATTCAATTTTTTTTACTGCCAGTTCTGTGGGTGTGGCTTGGTGAGTGTGGCAGGAGAAGGATACTGTAAAATCTCTAGTCAAAGGTGGTATTTGCCAGTTTTCTGAACTACTCAAAATTTCTGCTACCAGTTTTCCAGAACTGTTCAGAATCTGCTGAATTCCACCTCTGCCCTATACCATTTCAGATGTACCATTTCACTGTTTGACAGAATATCACTTGAAGGAGGAAAGAGTTAATGGACAGTGAACAGTCCTTGATGTAGCATTTGTTATACAATAGGTTTCTGTTGTGGTTATTACTTTTTCTTTGGCTTAATGGACTATATCTATATTACAGAAATGCATTATATACCAGCTTCCTATTTGCCCAAAGATATGGTTTTTATCATAGTCACATTTCAATAGATTTCCAGAAATGTTAAATTTGGGCCTAGATTGAAATACCTCAATATTTAGGTATAATTCTCATTAGCATAGTTTACATCTACATTCACAGCAAAAACAAAACTACCATGTCAAAATCAGCCCTATATTAATCTTTCTCCCTGATATATGTTTTCTCCGTGTAAAGAATGTTGTTATTGCTGGTATATATTCATTGATGGTAAAAGCACCTTGAAGCATAAAATGCTATTGTTCAGACATAGATCGACATCTATATTTTATGAAAACTAAGCTTTAATAATGCCTAAACTAATCTCAGTAGGGCTTGGCTATGACATACAAGTGGACATACAACTGGCCATATGTCCTCATAATGTTCCAGGTCTGTTTGCCTCTAAGTCAGCAGCTGGGATAGCACATTGCACAATATAATTTGTTGAATCATAATTGCTTGGCTGGGTTCACACAACATGCTAAATCATAAATCTTAGTTTATAAGTCACAATAGTTGAGTACACATATGCAGACCAAAATTAAACAAATGTGACTTGGTGCAACCCGGTCCAGTTACAATTTCTCAGATGTAACTATTCTTTGTTGCTCAAGCCTTTTTCAGCATAGAAGTTTCTGCTTCTCTTGTGCTCAGACCTGTTCTCATTCTTATCTATTTTCCTTTAGCTCTGTGATGCTTCCATCTTTTTATATACTGCACATATATTGACGTTGAAATTGAAGGTCTCATGCTACCTATTTTTCCCAATGGAAGAAAATGTGGCTGGGTGTCTTTCAACCACCCAAAAAATGGTATGATGAAAACTGATTAAGAAAATGTTTTTCTCCGTATCAATCTCCTGCTTTAGATTGCAGCTCAGTATTATATCTTTTGAAAGAGTCACAGGAGTTCATCATCTGTACCATTTTTTTGTTAATCTTTCAGTGCAATATATTTTCCATTCTGGAAGAAACCAATCCAAAGAATTATTTTCTTTTAGCTGCCCAGTCATTCAATGACTATGGATATTCTTTAATAAATTGTTTCTATCTCAGCCTAAGTTTTCCACAGATTTCATTTCTTTTTTATCAAAGTAATTTTTCTATTTCTTGCCTCCATTTCACTATAGCAAGTCTTATTTTTACAGTCTTATTTTCTCCCATATGTAAATGTACGAAGGTTTTTTTTTTTAAAAAAAATCATCACCTGTTTACCTATTGTATCATTTAGATGTACAACCCAAAATTGGAAATGTGGGGATATCTGTAGCACACTTGTGTTTGTGTTAGCACCATCTGTATGTGTAATGGCACCTCCAGAGGACCCAAATGTTTCCATTTGCTTGGTCTGAATTTTTCATAGCAACAAATGTCAAAGACTATGCAATTCAACAGGAAATGATAGTCTTTCATCAGTGCCTTGCTTCATGTGTTTTCAGAAAAGGGCAACCACTTGTTTACTGCCAATGTGAAACCTGAAAGCCTTTGGTTAGGTATTCAAATGCCTATAATCTGGGCAAAATGATTTAACTGAGAATAATTAGCACAACTTTTGTGACGTTGTTCTTAAATTATAGAGGTTATGTCTTCTAACATGGAGCACCTTTAGAAAGAAGATTTACCCCTTTCCCGTGGTGCTTAGAGCCATGAGGAAGTGTTAGCACATCATTACTATCACTTAGGGCTAATATTGATTGCACTTTTGCTTCATTTATTCAGAACTAAAAGATGTTTCTTGGTTATTTTATATCTTTAAGGAACTATAGACTTCAGCTATTGAGTGCTGTGGTGGAATGGGAAACCTGCCAAAATGATTTTTCTTCTTTAGGCAATGCCAACACTAATGAGATGTACTAATTACATCTGGCCTACTAATTAACTGCTAGAAAGTCACTCAAGAATGTACAGAATATGAAATGAATTTTATTCTTGGGAGAAAAAGTAATAATTATGTGGCTATTATCCCTCATAGCACATTGAGGAAACTAATGCGTCTTGAATTTTAGATGCTGAGCAGTGAAACTTTGACTCAGAACATTTCTCTGGAAGCTAGACTGGACATTTGTTCAAGCATTAAGTCATTGATATAATTTGGTAGCCTTGTATAGTGACAGAAAATATTGCAATATTAGTTCAGCTGCATGTTTGAAAGCTACCCTTGGCCTAAATTAGCTTCTGTATTAAGAGTTTCTGCATAAGCCTTCACAGAAGGTTTGTTGTTGTTGTTGTTGTTTGTTCATTCATTTGTTTGTTTGTTTTCTGTATGGTCTAGTTTGACTTTTCATCTAGACCACTCTAATAACAAATATCAGCAAAACTATATGTCTTCCTCCCACTCTAATAAGAAAAGTGGCACTTCTGACAAACGTATTTAATTGGCTAATATTCATTTCATTCATCAGTTTAGAAACCAGTATAAAAAAGACAAAACAGCTTTAAGCTATTTATCTCCTCTGCTGAATCAAGCTGGAAATGAAATCAGTTTAAGAAATAGCTCTCTGAGTTTCAATACATTTCTCAGCACCAGCAATAAACCCAGACAAGTATTGTATCTGGACAGCAGTTATGCTGGGCCTCAGTTAGTGCATTCCCCTGCTTCTTTGATCTTCCACCATAGGAAAGCAACTCCAGTCATGTTCCTCTCTGCAGGAAGGTCTTTGAATACATGTAGTTTCCATATATCAATCATTTCCATGAATTCACTTCTATTTAGGCCACTGATTCTCAACCTGTGATCCACAGAATGCTTGGGGGAGATGTCATCATGGTGGGTCTGTGAATGCTTGAAGAATTGTTATTATTTAAATCTGGAGTTAATTCTTGGGGGTCCGTGGCCATGGTCTGTGGCCACATAAGGTATGCAAAGGGCATCAATGCTGAAGAAAAAGTTGAGATTTAGGTCATATGTTTATTAGTCTTACAAACAATTTTACCTCTTTTGACCTAAAGATGTCCATGTCATTAATTTGTTTAGAAACCAATTTAAAATATCAGGCATCTTCAATACTTCAACCACTGTATGTTTTCACTGATATAACAAGGCCCCAACCACCCCACCAATGGATTTCAAAACCATTTCTTAATTCAAGAGCACTTCTTTCATGCATTTTGAGGTTTTGATTATATCAAATGTTCATGTTTCATTAAATGTGTTTGGGAACATCTCATCCCAGTAAATATATTCTTCCTGCTCCAGGCATATCTGTTAAGCAACTATGCAATAAAGAAAATAATTTCAAAGAAGAAGAAAAAAATACACATCAATCTCCATTAATCAAGAATACCAATGCCACCTATGTGAATTCAATAAATTAAAGAGAAACTGTTAAATTAAAAGATTAATCAATCTCTAGTAAAATTATGGAGGGTAAAGAAAGAATTCCCAGAGAACTAATTCTTGGAGACGTAAAATGTTATATTTGCTCTTGTGATAGGAAGCTTTCTTCTAATGGTACGATACAGTTCCTAAGGGGTTTTAAAATGAGATGTTTAAACTCTGCAAGGGCTCACAGTTCCTAAAAGAAAGAAACTCATTTTAGCAATCATTTGTATCTTTCTTTACTAGAATCTACATTAAAAATTGAAATCAGTAATTTGAAGCACAATAACTGATATTTCATACTCTTAAGTGTCAAGTTGAGTTGTCAACACCTAGCTAGTCACTCCAAATATGGTTTTCATATTGCTATGATAGATACTCAGTAATCAGCCACAATGCATCTCATCCTCCACTTGAACAATCTGTTCTTCTTGTCCTCCTGCTAAGAAATTCTTTTGCCATGAAAAACAAAACAATTCCTGATTTACAATATACTGACATACAATATACTGACTTACACTTTGGATTAAATTTATAACCCCTCTCTCCTTTAGTTAAAAAGCATCTTTATGTAGAGGTAGAAGAAGTCATGTCATTAAATACTCAGACACAAGACAACACATGCTGTAAGCTGGCCAGAGTCGCTTTGAAACTAGATGGATAGCAAATAAATTTAATAAATTAAACAATTAATTAAATAACATATCTTGATTGATATAAAGCATCCAGCCCAGGGCCACATCCAGCCCAACATCCAGCTGTTCCTGTCCATGAGGTCAATCAGAAATTTAGATTTCAGCAAGGCATTTGACAAAGTAGACCACAATCTACTTTTTAGTAAGCTAGAAAAAAGTGGAATAGATAGCACCACCACTAGATGGATTCACAACTGGCTGGCAAACCGTACTCAATGAGTAGTCCTTAATGGGTCTAAGTCTACATGGAGTGAAATAAGCAGTGGGGTGCCACAAGGTTCCGTCTTAGGCCCAGTATCTTCATTAATGACTTAGATAAGAGAATAGAAGGGGAACTTACTAAATTTGCAGATGATACTAAGCTGGCAGGAATAGCTAACACCCAAGAAGATAGGCTCAAGATCCAGATGGATCTTGACAGACTAGAACACTGGGCTATATCTAACAAAATGAAATTCAATGTAAAGAAAAGTAAAGTCCTACACTTAGGCAAGAAAAACCAAAAGTACACATATAGACTGGGTGAAACCAGGCTCAATAGCAGTAACTGTGAGAGGGATCTTGGTGTCTTAGTGGACAACCAGCTAAATATGAGCCAGCAGTGTACAGCAGCAACCAAAAAAGCTAATGCAATCCTAAATTGTATTAACAGAGGGATACAATCAAGATCAAGGGAAGTACTAGTACCACTCTATAAAGCCTTAGTAAGACCACACCTAGAGTACTGCATCTAGTTTTGGTCACCACATTATAAAAAAGATGTTCAGACTCTTAAAAAAGTATAGAGAAGAGCAAACAGGATGATTAGGGGACTGGAGGCTAAAACATACAACTAACGGTTGCAGGAACTGGACTTGGCTAGTCTAGTAAAGAGAAGGACCAGGGGAGACATGATAGCAGTCTTCCAATATTTGAGGGGCTGCCACAGGGAGGACGGGGTCAAGCTATTTTCTAAAGCACCTGTAGGCCAGACAAGGAATAATGGATGGAAACTGAACAAGGAGAGATTTAACCTGGAAATAAGGAGAAACTTTCTGACAGTGAGAACGATCAACCAATGGAACAGCTTGCCCTCGGAAGTTGTGGGAGTGCCATCACTTTCAAGAAGAGATTGGACTGCCATTTGTCAGAAATGGTGCAGGGTCTCCCACTCGGGCAGGGGGGTTGGACTAGATGACCTACAAGGTCCCTTCCAACTCTGATTATCTGTTAAATCTGTTAAATTAGAGATCAAACGTAAATATGTGTAAGCCATGCACACAGTACAACTGCATTGCTTTTATTTTGAAGGCAACTGGGCTTTTTATTATTATTTACATATCTGTGTCTGTGTGTGACTACATATCTTCATGGTCCTATTGGTTGTGCCCTCTATGACAGTTCCAGTAATAGGATAGGGAACACAGAGAACAAGGAGATCATAAGAAATTCCACATAGGGCTTTTTTGCTGCTCCAAAATCAGTTCCAAAATGTTCTGCTATCAAACTGATGGTTAATTAGATCAACTGCAGTGTATTCAAAATCACCCTAGAAAACAGAAGAATCTTTCTGTTTTGCAGTGCCAAAGCTCTACAGAACATACACTCAGCCTCTTCCTCTTGTCTCTACTGCCTTCCCTCACTTCCTCACTCTTGAGATTCAGCTGATCTAAGATTTTATTCACAGGTCCTTAAAGATGCAAGATAACTTTTTACAACCAAACAAATACATATCATTCAGTTGAGACTGATCTGGACAGTTTCAATTCTTCATGGGTACACACAACTCTCCCCCAACACTATTACCACTACTCCTCCACCACTGCAGCCTAGGGAAGCAAGCTGTAGCAAAATTGACCATAGTTCGATTTCACTTTCTCTTCAGCAGAGGCTTAGACTATTTCCATGCATCCTCCTGCTGCTGCATTTTTTCCAGCAGCCACTTCAGGACTAGGGAAGTGAGTGGGGTAGCAGTATCTTTCATTTCTTTGTTGTATGTAGGTAGCAAGAATTTTTGTTGGTCTAGAACCTACAAGAGATGAGGGTGAGCTCACCTGGTGATAGACATTCTTGCATTGGTAGGAAGCAGGAAAGGCAGACGATATTCCCATTCTGTTTTCTGCACTCTGAGGTCTGCAGCAGTGAAGATGGTCAAATAGCCAGCTTTGTGGTTTAGACAGATTGGGGAATTGAAGGCTGTATGAATAATCTAACAGCAAAAGAACCTAGTCAAATGGAGAAATAAGAAGAGAAGGTAAACAAAAACAGAATACATTATGTTGTTTGACCTCCCTGATTTTTAATGCAGTCAGAGACTGGGCTAGTCTTTGTAAATTTCTAGTTTCTATCACTGTTTCTTCATACCTCACATTCTGCTATATGATATGGAAATTACTAACTTGTATAATTAATTTTACATGATATTTGCAGGTCAAGTTAGTTTAGTGTTATCCTCTTTTGTGGCTGGAGTCTAATTAGACTGATTAAAAACAGTGGGATATTTCATAAAGGCATGAGATACTGCTGGGAAAACATTTTCACTACTGATTTTAAAAAGGAAGGGCAGAAGGAAGGAAGGAAGGAAGGAAGGAAGGAAGGAAGGAAGGAAGGAAGGAAGGAAGGAAGGAAGGAAGGAAGGAAGGAAGGAAGGAAGGAAGGAGGCACAGCTTGAAATGCTGAAGTTTAACAAATAATCAATTCATTCAGTGAGGAAACATCTTTTGTATTGTTTTTGAACTAGTTCTTCATTGCAGGCTAAATGCAAACACTGATTTTTGACAGGTTGGATTTTTGTCACTTAAAAAAAATTAAAAAATTATCCAAAGTTTAAAAATCACATATTTCTCAGCTACAAAGAGATTTAGTTCTTGGATCTTTCATCTGCATTAAAGCCATAAATCAAAACAAGGATTTATTTTACTACCAGAACTGAAGGGTTTTCTAAAAAGTAGCTATGTAAAACAGTGGCATAAGGTCACATGGTGACTGGACACATAACCGGATATAAAATTTTACAATAGTAATAATACTAATGTTTTAGTATAACTATGATTACTGTTATTTCTTTTCTTTTTTTTGAAAGTTTTATTTGGGTTTTCACAAAAAGAAACAACATAATACAAATAAAACATCTTTTTTTGAAAATAGCATGGTCCCGAGTTACATTTCTTCATACCGGCACAAACTCAATTTCATGCTCATTTTTGTGTTCTATTCCATATCTTATTACTGTTTTACATTTTCTACATAGTTTTTCCCCTCTTTTAATTTTCTCAATTTTATTTTGATTATCTCATTTCAATTCAAATCATTATATTTATATTTTTGTCTGTCCTGTTTCAATTTCATATTATCTTTTCTCATTAAACAAATTTTCTCCTGTAATTGGAATATGACACCTTTATATCTTTTAATTTTATCCATTCAACTCTTATTTAAGCTTCAATGTATACCTTAAGGTTATAACGTTCAATATAATACATAACTTCCAATTGAATTCTTCTTGGTACATTCTTAAAAAAACCACTATATTCTTAAAAAAAGATTATAAATATATGTAATTAAAACACTCATTCCATTCCAATTCATTTCTATCATTAATATTCATTAAAATCTTAACATCTTTAACATTTCTTTTCAATTAAATATCATGCTTCCTTGGGAACAGTTATAAGTTTTCCATAATTATTTTTTCCCCCATTTCTCTTCACTTATATTTTATAAATTATTAAATAATTAAAATGTTCCCATCCTTTCCTAATTCAATTCTCTCATTCGTTTTATTTCATTTATTTATTAACAAACATTCCACTAGATTACAATAACTATTTTATCCATCATTTTAATCATACGTTGTTTCATATTTTGTGAAATTATTTCTATTTCTAATATAACAATACTATCTTATGTACCTTTGCATAGTCCCTTTTTCAATTAAATTTTCACCCATTATCTCTAAATAGGCCCTGTTTCTCTATATTTTGTTTCTGTCCTTTATAACTTCTTTTCCTTTCCTTCTTCCCTCTCTTCTTCTCCCTCCCCTTTTTACCTCCTTGTCTCTCTACTTCTAATTCTCTCTTCTGTAATCCCCTCTTCTGTTGCTTTCTAATATTATACTTATTTTTCAAACTATTCTCTTTTTTTGGTTGTTTTTTCAAACCTTAAACTTTTCATTCTCTTTCCCCCCCTTTCCTTTTTTTCCCCCACATAAAATTACTTGTTCATTAAAGATGGCTTCTTCTTTGTCCCAATCTTCTTGTTCTGCAAGCGTTTCTTGTTGTTTCTCATACCGTATTTCCCCATGTATAAGCCACCCCTTTTTCCAAAATTTTCAAGCCCAAAAGTAGGGGGTGGCATATACAAAGCAGGTACACTTTTTATACGTGAAAAATGCATAAAATAATAAAGTAGGAATAAACTGGTTTTCCAGCAGTATGCTATACTTTTTTGTAAAAATTGTACGTGATGATACGATTACGAGTGCGAGTACGCGATAGAAATGCATACGCTAGGCATCGGCCTGAATGCTTCGTTCCTACTCTCGTTCCGATGCGTAGATTGCTAGCGTCGCCGCACCGCTTTCGGCGTCATGACCGGTTGTAGATCTAGACGTCGAATTTTGTTTCTTTGTAAATTTTCTTTCTTCATAACTTGTTTCTCTAATAAAATATTTTTTTCAAAACTTCACAGTCCAAAAATTGGGGGGGTGGCTTATACAAAGGGGGTGCTTATACATGGGGAAATACGGTAGTTCCAGATCTCCATTTCTAAAAGTTGACATACGGAGCCAAAAGAACTTCTCCCTTCTTCTGCATCTTCTTTGTACTTTTTAAGTTCCATTTTCAGTTCTTCTAAAAGTGGTGCCATTTTAAACACTTTTAAACAACCACCCAATTGATTTTAGTCATTCAAATCCAGAGATCACCAAGTAATCCAAACACTCCCAAGCTGTTTCTTCTTGCTTCTTTTTTCCATTTTCTCTTCCTGGGGTTCTATTATTTGGTTGCCAAGTTTCAGTTAAAATGTATCTTTTAGAAGTCTTGTTGAGGTTTTACTGTGAATTCCTTTTAATTCCAGGCAGTCTCCTCCCTTTTTACCAGATCCTGCCCTTTTATTCTTTTTCTCTCCTTTCCTGCTTTCAAAAGCTTTTAAATATCCAGAAATCTTTATTATCCCTTTGACATTTTATTTTCAGCTTAAATGCCTATTGATGTCAAAGTGGTTTTTTTTTTCAGTTTCTTGCTTATGTCTCTTAGCTGTCAGTATAGGGAAAGGAAGAGAAGAAGAAAAAACCAAATCCTTTCCCTTTTCTCTCTCCTTCGCTGCTTCAAAGTCTTCTTTGGGAACAGTGTTTTTTGTTTTTTATAGTTTAAATTCCAGGGTACCTTAGTTGTTGCTTTTGGAGTTTAACCCAGTCAACCAAAACTTTCTCTTCTTATCTTCCTCCTGCACATTCTTTTCCGGTCGAGTTCATCTTTGAGGTGGCCATTTCTGACCACCGCTGCAACCACCTTCAGGAAAGGGAGTAATGGCCAGCTGAGGAGGAGAGATGTCGCTCTCCTCAACCCTGCTGGCAGTCTCCCCCCTTTTCACCACCTCTACAGGGTGGGTTAGCCCCAAAACCAGCTGGCTCAGGGCACTCCAGCGGCGAACACAGATTGAAACCACACACGATCATGGTTTCGGTCTGTCTGCAAGGAGACTCAAACCGGAACTCAATTACTGTTATTTCAAGAGCCTCGGTAGCGCAGTGGTTAGCAATATAGCAGTTCAAATCCCATCAGGCTCAAGGTTGATTCAGCTTTCCAGCCTTCCAATGTGGATAAAACAAGATCCCAGATTATTGGAGGCAATTTGCTGATTCTATAAAACCACTTAGAGAGGGCTGTAAAGCACCGTAAAGTGGTATATAAGTGTTATTGCTATTGCTACATTTTTAATATTTCTGGTTTTAATATTTGGAAGCTGCTCAGAGTTACCTCCATATGAGATGGGTGGAACATAAATCCAATAAAACTGGGATAGAATGTAGTAAAACTGCTGGTCAATGCCAATCAATTAATACATTGCTTTTAGGATAGGAATAGTATTAGCATCATTTTAGTAAGTTTTAAAGTATGAAACAATGATTTAAGAAAAAACTTCCATGCCCCTACAAACATTCTGCCATTTGAGGGTGAGGATTTTTACTAAGCATGTTATTTCCATGGGAGTTTTCAGAAAAATGTTAGAATGACTATATTGTTGACATTGGATTCATTTATTCGAGGAAGCATTCAAGTGCTGAAGAAAAGAAGTATGAGGAATACAGAAATCTGTAAAGAAAGATAGAATGAGATTTATTAGTAGATCTCAGAATAATTTGAAATAGAATAACAAGGTTTTTTAACTCAAATTGTTTAACAAGAAGAGTAACAAATGAAGGCTTCCCCTTGTTCTAATCTGTACATAGGAGTGAAGATATATATTTAAAAAGGCTCTTACTCTAATCAGTGTTACATTTCTCATATTTAGTCCCAACTGTGACTGTCAGGTAATTTTAACAGCTTCATTGTAGCTTGGACATCGTTCAAGCAAAGATAACAAGATTTGTCTAATATTTCACCATAAGTAAAATTTACAATTACTTCAACTTAAAATACATTAATGTTATATCTCTGTTTAAATGTTGCTGATCTCATCGAGGCCTTTTTTGGTAGATGGTGCAATCCCTTGCTGATTTAATTGCTATCTAAAGCAATCTCCAGCTTTGTAACTTGGCTGGTTCCCATCCCCAATATATCTCCAGAAGATACCACTAATGAAATCTTGTGTAGTTAGTACAAGATCTCTCAAAATAATATGGTACATTTATATCTTCAGGCCCACAAAGTGATCCAGTTTAGTAAAGCTGCACTGGATGCATAATGATTTACTACAGTTCAGAACAGAAGGCAGGTTGGCAGCAGATGGCAAAGGATTTTTGGAAATCAACCACTTAAGCATCCCCACAGAGAAACAATTTGCTATCTTTTGCTGTCCATGAGCCACAGAAGAGTTTGTTTCTGATTAATTATATCCGAAAATATATGTCTGGGTTTGCTGTCCTTATTGTGCTCCTGTGCACATCTCTGCCTTCCAAAGTAAAAGAACAAATCAAAGGATAAAATAATTTTTGAACAGCACAGTATTTTTGATGTAATACTTGTACTTTTCTGGGCAAACTTTTGAGTTGCAAGAATCTGCACATGACCAAAATGGTTTTTTAATTTCTTTTCCCAGGTTTTTGAGAGCAGCTTTTATAAACTTGTCCAAGAAATTCAGGGTGATATACAAAGCTACCCTTTTTGCAATTTTCCCCCTGACTCTATGGTGTAATGGTTGTCCCGGTGAGCTTCCATTGTTTTTTGCACTTGGATGACCCCAGCGCAATAGCCAACCATTACATTCATGGAGAAGATATTTTCATTTTAAAGCTATCTAAAGCATATTTTAAGGACTAGGTTAAAATTCTTGGTTATATAACAGAGTAGTGGGAAAATCCATTGTACCGTTGAATTTTAGAGGTGATACTGAGAGACACAAAGTGGGATTTAGCAGAGCTGCCAGCTGTCCGACCTTAATTTATCACATCCTTCTCCAACTCTAGTGTCCTCTGGAAGTCATTTATCAGTTCCAAGAATTTTTGCTCAATAATTTTGAAGGACTAGAAAGCTGGGAAGGCAAGACAATGAGAATTCCTCTCATTATGAACCTTCTGGATAGATATATTATAGATGTGATTCCCAGGGCCAGAAGTTCCTGTTGATTTGTTAACTTGAACTGAATAAACATGTTAATTGAGAAGAGAAGAGACACGTCATTTCACTTTATCCAAGTCATTACTACTGTTTCATATAGTGATATATTTTGATGCAAAGGAAAAAGAATTTTGCAGAGCTTAGCCACAACAATTGAGGGGCAAGTTGGAACCTAAAGCATTGCACCCTCTTTTACTCTGCTTACTCCTGAAAAATATTGAATGGGAAAACAGAGAGGAAAATAACATTTTGGATAGAGGAATTATTAAATTTAGTAAATACTTGCAAGATGAATTGCTGTGCAGTAGGAATAATCTAGCAGTTGAGTATTTCAAGCAAAAGGCCTTGAATTCAAACAGCAACCAAATTCCACCAATATTAGGCAGTATCCTCTTAATGAGAATCCATCAGATTAGGATTCTTTTCTATCACAGAAAAAGTCCAGGACAAATCATTGTAAAGCTTCTTCTATTGCTCATTTTTAATATTTGTGCTGTTATTTTAGCAACAAAAACCCCAGGCAGATGTATTTTTCTCTCCGGTTATGGTTTGGGCAATAAGGAGAGTATAAATTCTTATAGTGCTATTGCATTTGTTACTGTCTGAGCTCTCACATTGTTCATAATTGGTATAATAACCAAAAATGGGGAAATATTTATGAATGTATGTATTAGATTTTTATCCAATCTTTCTTCTAGGGGATCGAGGTGGTATACATATCATTCCAACTTGCATAGACAAGTTCAATACCCTGGAGACTAGGGAATGCCTGAAGACAGCCAGCACTACAAAGAATTGCATTCTTGGAGTTGGTACCATATGGCATTTTCCTCACTTTAGCAACAGGGGAAGGCGAAAAAAAGATTAATTGATAGACATGATCTAGTTGTATAAAATATTTGAAACCCATTTTTCTGCCACAAGGCACCCGATGTACTTGGCCAAACCAAATTAAAAAAAATAATTATAATATAGGATTTTTTTAAAAAAACCTCTCAGCTATAATTTTGGAGAAAAAATATATTATAAAATCTCCAAAATCAAATATCTGTTCAACCAAATCAGCAAAAAGTGTGCTTTATATATCAAAAGCTATGAGCTTCAGGCAGTGAATAATTTCACGATACAGGAACATCAGCAGAAAACCTTGCTCCCAGGGGCCATTAGTCTAACTCTGGAGGAGAAGAAAACTGAAAGGATGCATCTTTAGCTCTTGTTACACAATTGGCAAAATCATGCAGGGGTTCCTTTGTCCTGTTCCAAGTAACGTAGAACTATAGTTAGCACCTTGAATTATACCTGAAAACAAAGTAGTAATGTAAGAACTAGAAGTGTGTGGATTCCCCTCTTTGATGCAGTTTTTTGAGTCAATATAGTGACATTATTTGAAGCACCATATTGACATGGTTTTGAACCATCCTAAAGCAAAGATTTGATGGCTTTTCTGCTGGTTCTGTGATTCCAACAGACAATTAGCAATGCTGCACGTTCAGCTCCACAAATGGGAAAAAGCGAAAAGGATGTTGAGTGATATCTTAGCCTCTCTGACATTAATATAAGTAGCCAGCCCATCAGTTTAAATACCTCATTAAATTGTCTGCTGTCACAGCTCTTTTGGACAGGCAAAACTAATGTTGCTTTGGGCAACATTCATTTTCTCAGCTCTCAGCTTCTTTCATATGGTCAAGGCTTGCTTGCTTTTGTGCTAACAGATATCCTTCTGCACCAGTTCTGCCAATACATTTAACTAAACTCTTTTTTAGAAGGCTAAAAAGGGATCAAGATTGACCAGTCCATTAGTATGCACACTTGGTCAAATGTTCAGATTCTGCATCACTGATTCAAGCTGAATCTCCCCATATTACAATGAATGAATGCCAAATATATATTGTCAGGTGGTTACCCAAACATTTTAATATTTTGAAGAAAGATTGGAAACAATTATGAATTCCCCTTGTTCAGTGCTAGCTTCTGTTCTTATGACCTTCTTTTGCTTCTCCTGCTGATTAAGGAACACAAGAGTATTGCTAGCAAGGGTGACTAAGACAAAGTCCTGACAGAGTTGAAGGGAGTATGTCCAAGAGGGACCAAGTTTGCCAAACATCTATGCCTGCCTTCCTCATCCCAGAAAACATCAATCAGAAATAGAAGGCTCACTCTTGTGGGTGCCAGAAAACAAAGTGTTTTTAAACCTAGCTTTAAAATGTTGCATTTTAAGGCAGCTTTTCCTTGTTTAGGTTTTCAGTTGAATTTGGATTCCATGTTGTATCAGCCAACTTCTCTGTAAGCTTTTTGCTAAGCAGTAAATGATCTGTTGTGTTTTCCTCACTTCCAAAGTTTCTGCCTTAAAGAGGCATGGAAGAATATTTCAAAAGTATATCATAGTAAAATCTTTAAAGGCGTCTAAGTGAAACTTGACAGAGTTACATGTTCCTGAAAGATCAACCATCTCAGCTATTTTCATTCAATTCTGACAAAATCATCATGACCCTATTTGACATTTCCTTATGAATGGGTGCTTTTAAATTAAATCTTAAATTAAATCTGATTCCAAAGTTAACTATGTACTGCATGAAAGAATATTTCTGTAGCTTCTGTGGAACCATGAATCTGGCTTCCTGAATTACATAACATATTCTTCCAGAGAACCTTCCAAACAAGGTCTCTTTTAGGTGTTCTAAAATGTATTTTTATCAAATCCATTGCTAAAACTTCTACTGAGAGGACCAGAGGGATTCTATGAGATAATTTTTTTCTTCCTCCTTCCATTCAATAAGCAGAAACAAACATCCCATCTATACATATGAACTTATTAAAGTTTTTGTTATAACACAGGCACAATGGTAACATTAAAGTACACTATGTTAGTGATCTCAGTGGGGATGAATTTTCAAGTGCCTTTCAGGGAAGCTTGCTTCAAGCTAAAGTCTTCTCTCACAACAGCTTGAACAGATTTTTTTAACAGTACATATCAACATACAGTATATAGGCAAACAATTATCCTCTTGACTCTGCCTTTCTGGATTAGACTTCTAATATACTTACCTTAGTTTCCATCTTCTTCTTCCAATTCACCTTTGGCTAAATTTACTGGGAGTTTTCTAAGGTAGTTAAATTCCAAACCTCTCACTCCCTGTTGGCCAAACTGATAATTGATGCTCCTGAATTTCTTGAAAAAAAATCTCATGCTTTCTCTCTTTCACCTCTTGCTATATGTAGTCTGATTCATAAGTAGATATCTATGGAGATTCTCAGTCATCCAGGTCATGGTTGTCCCAAAGATGCTTTTTCAAGAGGCAACTGGACTTTCTTGTTTTGCTTTGAAGACATTTCACTTCTCATCCCAGAAGTTTCTTCAGCTCTGACTGGATGATGTGGAATGGAAGGATTTATATTCCTTGCAGTCACCGGGTCATTTGCATTCTCTTAGAGAGTCATTGAGGCTACTTATAGATTTATCTGGGTCATCTGGGTCAACTGAGTGGTGCAAATGGGTGCAGAGTCTTCTTAGAACTATTGAAAGGACTGTGTTGTAGACTGAAGATAGATGTTGAGAGAGGGCTGTTCAATTTTGACATAGATAGCCTCTTTGAGCCCTCTTTCAAACCAGCGATCGTCTCTGTCCAAAATGTGGACTTTGCTGTCTTCAAAAGACTGGTCTTTGTCTTTTAAATGCAGATGGAACGCTAAATCTAGTCCTGAGGGTTTGTTCTCCTATGTTTATGCCATGAAGTGGTTGGGTTTGTTTTTGTTTTTTTGGCCAATGTATAGATCTGCATATGTTTCACTGCATTGTATTCAGACTGACCTTCTTTTTTAGTATCAATATTAAGTACTTAGGTACATTTAAAATATAATATTTAAGAATCCACAGGGGACAAAAGAGTGATATAGTTCCAACTAATAGGTGGGGATTTTTTTTTTCCTTAGCCAAATGTAAGCGTACTTCTGTAATATGTGCATCTTTCTAGCAAAGGATAGACATTTAATACTGTCTCTCTAAGGGAATGCTAAAATTGTAATTGGGTATGGTTCCTCAAACAGCCATAAGATGGAGCCAGAAACCTGGGTTGTTGATGTTCTAGTTACTAGATGTTCTGATGGTCGATGTTTTTGGTTCCTGAATTTTTCCCTATTGACTGTTGCTGATCGTCGTTCTTCTTGGATTGTTGTGAGACTGTTTACTGAACTGTTTATGATACTGGACTTTGATTTTAGATTATCCCTGGACTGAATAGTGACTGCTTTAACCGTGTATGACTTGGACTGCTTGTTGGACTTTGCTTAACCATTTACTGGAAGTTAAACCTACATTTTACTATTCAGTGTATCTGTGTGCTGGTTGTGTGTTATTCAACATCACTCTCACTACATTTCCCTGTGTGCACTCATTCTCCTAACAAGGAATTACCTCTCAGGTGCTTAATCAAAACAATAATTGGTTAAAACTCATTTTAAACCAAATGAAGTAGGAGCACTACATTATTTTTGTACACTAAGTTTGCAATATGATAATTGCCTAACATTAGTACTGGTGCTCTCGATTTCTTCTTTGGCCCACAATAGAATTGAGGTACAAATTGAATAATGTGGCAGCCAAAATGGTTCCTTGTCCTTCTTCTTCAAGTTGGAATTTCTTAGTGAAGCTTCTTGCATATTGTAACAAAGATTTATTTCAGAATTCTCATGCAGCTTGTATTTAGTAGAAGTTACTGTCTATCGTAGTATTACTGTGTTTGCCCTTCAGCTTTGTTTTGAAGATAATATTGAATGCAAAGTTGCAATTATCACACCTGTGCACAATACTCCAAGAATGATATCCCGGTGGGTTTGTTTAATGGCTTTGTATTAGTTATTCCATTTCAAATAGTTAGTGATTCTAACCATGGAATGTGTCCTTTTTTAATCTACAAGTACTGTTCTTATTTCCAGCAGTCAACCTTCCCACTATTTAGGTAACCCAGCAGAACACATTCTTATGAAGCTCTCCTGCTGGCATATCAAACTCATTATGTCACATCGCCATCACATGACATTTAGTGACATTTTTTCCCATTCACAGACTGGGGTGGGCGTGGCCTGCACATGACACATCCGGCCCATGGGCTGCCAGTTTGACACCCCTGTAAAATAAAGGATCAATTTAGCATATAGAAGAAGGTCTTTTCATCTAGAACTCTTGAGTTATGGTATACGTGCCTTTGGTGTAATACATCCTTATTTTCGCAGATACAAATAGGCAAGCACGCACATGATTGCCTATTCTCCTGCTGAATCTATATTTTAGGGGCCAATTTTAATGCCTACAAAGATCTTTAAGATCACTATGATACGGTATTCTGAACAAGATAATATCCTGATATGGTGAGCATGCTTTAGAAATGACCATTGAGAAATCATCCTCTACTGCCCCTGTTGGACTCTGACTCCAAGGGAGAGATGGAACACCTGACAGGGAGTGGTTTCTGGTGGTTGTGAAGGAAACTGGGGAAGGGCACAGGCCAGATGGTCATTCAGAGGAAGAGTCAGGCCCATCACCTCTTCATCCTAGGGCACATAGGGAGGAGTGGATAAGGGAGAAACATGAGTGGTGTGGTCTATGGGGGAGGAAGGGGCCCTGATCCCCTTCGTGGGCTGCAGCTGGGAGGACTGGTTAAAAGGACAAACTGTGCATGGCAAAGTTGCTGGAAACAAAGCATGCATTCTTGTCGGAGTTTATCTGTGTTTTGGCTTCCTCCCAACTGTGGTTGCTGCATTATCTAGTAGAAGTCCGCAATTAAATTACTTGCCTGCCATAGTAATTTCTTCAGTGTGGCATGTTGGGTTTTTTAAATTTTTAATTAACTTTACTTTGGGTGCAGAGTGCATTTATTCCCTCCGTAAACTGTTTTCTTTAAGAGTTTGATATCCAGCCGAGGATAATTGAACATTGGAGCCAAGTTGGGGCATTAAAGGGACTTTCTTCTATTTTTGTGACTTGGCTATTTTTGTGTCAAGCCCCAGGTCATCACAAAAGGTATGTTTTCTTCATTAAGAAAAACTCTAAATTTCATACCTGCTCCTTCAAAAGGTTTATTGCAAACAGCACTCTGGTTTTGTTTTGGGCAGCTGCTAATTAAACTTCATCTAACAAAGAATGCTGGTTTGGTTTTTTTCATGAGCTTAGAGTAATATTACATTGAGATGACTGGGAAGTTGGGAACAATAATTAACAATATACATCTGGCACAATTTCCTTTGAGATCAATAGTGCTACATAGTGCAGAGCATAAGCAAAGTTTAATCCTAAACAATAACCATTTCCTATTCATTTATTCAAATAGTCCTACTTATATTATCATACTTTGGGTAACTGCAAAGTGGAGGTTAAGCAGAATAGGAACATTAGGTGAGGATAAGGGTAATCTCTATCTCTGATTTGAGAGCCCTCATGCCTGCGAATGAAAAACATTACAACATTAGGGAATACAACATTACAACATATGTATTATGAGAACTTTACTGTCTATCTCACAATATACCCAAATGGCATCAAGGAAGAGAGACGCAGATATTACGTTATGTTATGATCCTGTGTATGGAATTTTTCATAAATCCCAAACCTTGTTCATTGTGATATGACACTGTCCTATTTCAGGTTTCAAACTCACACAGTTGCTAGGTATTTATTCAAGATTGAGTAGAAAGAAATGTATATCAAAACAGCGTCCCTGGGAAAGAAAGCTTTCTGGGTAGTTTTGCTTTCAACAGGAATATAAAGAAAAGAAGGCTAAATCCAGTCAGAGAGCCAAGCCAGGTTTGTAAGTCCAAATATCAAAGTTTAGGATTTTTACATGAGCAGGATTCCTAGGAACAACAAGCCAAAACAGAAAATCAAATCATTGTTTCCAATAGAGAAACCTGGATCAGAAATGCCTCTTAAAGCAGGCTGTCGCCACCTACTCTTAATTACAATACTTATTCCCTTGCTTGGCAAGGAGCCTCACTGAGCGACTTTGCTCAGCTTTGTTCTCTACTGATTGAGTTCAAGGGCTTGGAAGTCATTCCTCCTAATCTTCTTACTCCAGTGATTGATTAGTCTTAGGTGATTCTTGGCTTGGTGTCTCCTGAGGCTGACATTTCACTGATTAAGCTAGACCAGCTTCTTCAGAGTCTGGTTCTGGTTCATGACAGACATAACACCTATATCTCTCTTCTATGAAAGCTTAAGGAAAAGTTCACTTTATATACGGTTCTAATAGCACTCTAGATCAGGGGTCGCTAACCTTTTGGACCTCAGGGATGTTGAGGTAATTCCCTGTTAGGAGAATGAGCGCATATAGGGAGACGTATTTGAGAATAGTGTTTGAATAATACACATACAGAACACAGATACACTGTACAGTAAATGTAGGTTTTTACTTCCAGAAAGGTTTAAGCAAAGTTCAAAATAAGCAGTCCAAAGTCATTCACAGGTAAATCAGTCAGTTTTCAATCCAGGGATAATCCAATAACAAATTCCAGTGTCAAAAATAGTTCAGTATAAGACTTACATCAAATCCAGTAATATCAGTCAATTAGAAGAAATGGAGGAACGGCAATACTTTCCAACAGAAGGAAACAGAGAGACTCACTCAGACACACTCTCTTCTGAGACTAAGACTAAACAACCCAGGTTTCTGGCTCCATCTTATGGCCATTTGAGAAACCACACCTAATTACAGTTTTGCATTTTCTTAAAGATACAGTTTCAAAATGTTTATCCTGGTTTATATATTTCTAACCCAAATACCTGTTAGGTGACTTATATCCCTAACAAGGGATGACCAAACTCATAATTTTAAATCCCAGGGACCACTACCCAGTTCTGTGGGTGTGGCCTAATTTGTGGGTGTGGCTTGGTGGTCATATGACTGGGTGGGCATGGCTCATATGTAAATATTATACATATTTACATAAATATTGATTTTTTTATTTAAAAAGAGCAACTTTTACCCAAAATCAGGCAAATAGGCAGGCAGATTGAGTTGCTCACAGAATCATTCAGTGATCTATCTATCTGCCATCGGCTAGCTCAGACTCTCAAATTTGCTTGCCGTGAGTCTGCAGTGAATAATAGAATCTTCAGTCCTAAGGGAGGTTCAGCTGTGCTTAAAAGCAGAGCCAAAGATCTAAAGACTAGCTAGAAAGCAAGAAATCCAACCATTTCCTACTTCCTAGCTAATCTAAATCTCCTGGCACAGCAGAACACCTGATGGTCAGAAAAATAGCAATTTAGCAGGCAAGTTTGCCGGGTAAGGAGTGAGTGGGCAGGGAGAGTTCCTGCAGGCCATGTGGGTGACGCAGCCTTGTGTTTCTGCACAGCCTGGATTAATTGCTTTGGGGGGGGGGTGCTCTGGGAGTGAGATTTCTCTGTGGCTCACCAAAATTTTCTCATGGCCCACCAGTTGGCAACCACTGCTCTAGATATTCGTTTGTGGAACTAACTTCTCAGCATAAGGAGTTGGTTGCTCCTAAAGCTAATGTATCATGTTTAGTAATCTAAACTGTGAAGTCTAATTCCTGACAGAAAATTGAAACCCATGGAATAACATCTGGCTACCAATATCTGAAGAGTTCCTATAAAGATAAAATCAGTCATGTGATGCATCCTGATGGTCAGTGAAACTACATATTTTAGTATTTATTTGATTTGTCAATCGCTTACAAGATACAGGTATAAGAATAAACATAGTTTTGAATACATGAGATAGATACTTATAAGAAAAATATAAAGAAACAATACAGGGACGGTAGGCACGATTGGTGCGCTTATGCACGCCCCCTAACATTGAGTCTCTCTCTCTCTGCCCAATCCAACTCATTGTGTTATTGTTGGTGGGAAAAGAGGAGAAAAGAACCAGCTATATAACCTACCTTTAGTTCCCAAAGAAATATATAAATATAATTTATGCTAAAATGTATTTAATTTTATTAAATTTCATATTTCTTAACCATCCATCTCCCTCTGAGAGGGGCTCTGGGAGGTGAAAATATAAAAAAGTTTAATAATATAAATGTACAATTTCACCTATTGCTTCTACTCTACTCTAACTTCTCTTTAAAAATCTCTTAGATCAGGGGTGTCAAACTGGCAGCCTGCCGGCCATATGCATCACATGCAGGCCATGCCCCTCACAATTCCATGAAGGGAAAAAACATCATGATACATCACATGATGGCAATGTGACGTGGCAAGTTTAACACCCGTGTCTTAGATGTTTGGGGGGAAACTATCCTCAGCTTTTAATCTTTTCTTCTCCATATTAAGCATACCCATCTCTTTCAACTATTTCTTGAAAATATAAAGACCATGAATTATTTTCCTTTGTTATTTTTCATCTAATTTTGATAGAGATTCTTAGACCATGACTGGGAATTTATCTGGGGCATCTGATAAAGACGTTATTTTGCTTTCTCCTTTTTTTCTCTTTTTCCTTTGCCTTTAGTATTCAAATCCATTCTTCCCATTTATTCATTTATTTTGGTGATTTTAATAAATTCAGCAAGATGGAGAACAGATTATTACTTGGAACAACTTTTCCACAATCAAAAAGATAACCATTCTAGATAAATAGGGAAAATATTAGGGCGATTGGCCAAAATGCATCTATGTGGTTATGGGAGTTTTAAACAAAATTATATGAGGATAATCAGCAAGTGGGGAGAATTTACTGTCTGCCTTCCTTGCTCTCTCTTAGCTGCCTTAAGAGACTTGAAACTTGAAATATATCTCATCTGAAGGCAAAGCACTTCAGACAAAAAGCGGCACCTTTATGAAGTTATTGTTCTCTAAGGTAATTAAAACACTGATAGGATTTGGCTGAGGAGCAGAGGTACTGAAAGCAAATGGAGGAAAAATCATAATATTAAAAGAACCTCTTACCACATCTTCAATTAGCCATGCTGTCTCTGCAGCAAGTTAACTGCATGGTTCATTACTGATGAATAACTGCCATTAAAAGTAATAGACTAAAGCATGCAAGATGGGGATGGCCAATCAAAGAAAGGTTTAATCCAAAACCATTTGGCAGATGATGAGGGGAGAGGCAACAGGACTCCATTCTGGCCAACCCTGTGAAGTGGTCAGCACATATGCTGAGGGCATTGGACCCAAACTCATCTAGCTTGATGGTACAATAAATACAGTATATTTCACTGTCTCTCCATTTCAAGATAGTATGTCAAAAAGGGAATTAAAGAGGAGCAAAGGAAGAGAAAAGAGCCTATCAATATGAGGGCAGCAAAAATAATAAGAGCAATATTCTAACACTATTCTAACTCTCATCAGGCCTTCTTCTGAGATCAGGAAGATTGTTTAAAATGAGAACACACTTGAAGATCACATGGTTCTCTATTAACTGTCTGTGTAGCCAGCCTGGGATTGATTCACATGCATGAAAGTAAATATGCCCCTCCTCATCTTGTAATCAAAGGCTTTGCTGTATGTGGCTCTGCCATCTGATGGTTTTCTTAGGTTCAAGTGGAGATCAGGAAACAGGGATGAGGCATTCTTGGACGAAGTAGTGGATGCACATCAGGATGCCTTTTGGTCCTATATAATGTGCAGTCTCCATACTTTTGGTGAGTGTTACTTTTTTCCTAGAAAACAATTGAGAAAGCTTTTAAAAATATGCCATGGAATTAAAAGAAAATAATAATCTGCAGATGGCAGATTTTATGCACATCTTGTATAATTGAATTTAAACCACCACTAACAACAGATTTGTATAGATACAATATGAATGCAGGGGAAGTAAATTACGCATCCCAGAACAGAACATTGGTAAGGCTGCTCTCTGGCCACCCAGAAAGCTTCACAAATCATCTCTTCCATTTTTATGGAGGGAAGTGCACCTACACCTAAATTGCAACCACATATAATTTATATTTTCTAAGAAAAAATGCAGAAGATTTCTTAAAAACAAAGTAGATGCTACATGATGCTCTGCAGCCTCCCAGTTCCCTCACTCCCAGGTTTTTATTTTTATTTTTTTCTTAAAAGAATTTATGAAAAATACAGCCAGATAGAAAGAATTTGCTGAACTTCAGGATAATGTCTGGGGAAACCTTGGCACTCAGGAGACCACTATTTCCTGAGTGAAATTTCTCAAAATGGAACACACTTGCTGTTTTCCAGGCATGGCAGTTACCCCAATATAATAAAAGCTGAAAAAAGAGGAATATATCCTATTCCTTTCTTCTTTATTCCCACTCACTCTAGATATCCATTTCACTGCTTCTCTGAGAAAAGAAATATAGTCATATATATACTGTATTTCTCCCTCTCTTATGACATGCAGATGGTTAGAACTACAATTCTTGATTCTAAAATATAGTTGTGGCACACCAGAAATAGACTATCCCTCCCATGATTTCAGAAACAAGATGAGGGCCAAATTCTAGTCCCACTCCTTCTCTAGGTAACCCCATTACACCTGAAAAGATTATTCCTACCTTCCCACCCAATTACATTGATATAATTTTCTTATTGGCTCGGCTGCTGGATAGTTGCTAAGGCTGAGCCCTCACTATCTTTAGTTGGTTTTATTCTGCTGAGTTATGCCTCCTTTCTTCTGGCTGACAGGATAAAGCCCCCTTTATCTTCTTGTTCAATGCTCTGCCCAAGGCAGAAATCTTCATACCATCTTGGACAAATGATTGTCCTATCTATTCTTAAAAACCTCCAGTGATGGAGCACCTGCAACTCTGAGAGGCAAGCTATTCCACTGATAATTGTTCCAAGTTTTCTCTCTCTGTCTCTGTCTCTCTCTGTGTCTCTGTCTCTCTCTGTCTCTGTCTCTCTGTCTCTGTCTCTCTCTCTGTCTCTCTCTCTGTCTTTCTCTCTCTCTCTGCTAAAAAGAAGAAGAATTTCAATGAAATGTACACAATAGAGTGCTTATTTCTCTGGCCAATCAAGCACTATGTCTTTCTGTTCCATTTGTTCATGGTTTTCTTTTCCTATTTAAATTTTGTGACTTTTGTCCACTCAGTCTACATTCAACTACCTAAAAGGGAGACATCTTTTTTCCACATAAATATTTTTTCGCTCTTGAAACCCTTAAGAGTCTCCCTCACTTACTTATACTTCATTCTTGTTTTTCAACAAGTAGAATTTGCACAAATTAATTCAATCTATCCCCTGAGGTCTCCATTGTATATTTGTGCTTCTCTGTTATGGTGAGTGTGCAATTCCATATAATATTACATTGATGTATGCATCAGCATACAACACATGCTCAGCATTGGTCAATATTGAGCTGCCTACTGGCATACAGAACTCTAGCTGAATCTTTGCCCAGGAGCTCAGCTTGCCAGAAAGCCACTGAAATTAGCAGCTGTGATGGATTATTAGCAATAGCTAATGACTAGGCAATTATTGTTCTTTGTGCCACATTTTGGGATGCTTGAAAAGCAGCATTGCTCATCAACCAGCTCAGCTTGCTTAAGTAGGAACTGAAAGAGCACCTCATGCCAAAAGGAGCACAACATTTTTAGGAACCACACCCTGGAAGTGAAAATGATGAGTTTTCTGAAATCTAAATCTCCACTTTCACTCTCTTGCTTACTATCTTTTTTGCTCTCAGTTCCTTTAAAGTGAAAAAAGATAGTTTCCCCTGTCTCATCATGCCAACTCATCTCCATTTCTTAGCCAAGTGAGCCATAATATCCAAAGACACTTTTGTGGTCATGTGGCTAGCATGACTACATGCCAAAGCACATGAAATGCTTTTACCTTCCCACCCAAGTGGTACCTATTGATCTACTTGCATTTGCATGCTAGGTGGGCAAGAGCTGGGGCAAGTAATGGGAGATCATCCTGTTATGCAATGCTCAGGTATAAAATAGAATAGAATAGAATAGAATGGAATGGAATAGAATAGAATAGAATAGAATAGAATAGAATAGAATAGAATAGAATAGAATAGAATAGAATAGAATAGAATAGAATTCTTTATTGGCCAAATGTGATTGGACACACAAGGAATTTGTTTTGGTGCTTATGCTTTCAGTATACATAAAAGAAAAGATACATTCATCAAGAGTCAAGAATCATAAGGTGCAACACTTAATAATAGTCATAGGATACAATAAGCAATCAAATCATTCTAGGAAACAGTCAATATAAATCGTAAGGATACAAGCGACAAAGTTACAGTCATACAGTCACAAGTGAGAGGGGATGAGTGATAAGGAGTGATATGAAGATTAATAGTAATAGTAGTGCGGACTTTGTAAATAGTTGGACAGTGTTGAGGGAATTATTTGCTTAGCAGAGTGATGGTGTTTGGGAAAAAACTGTCTTTGTGTCTAGTTTAGCTGGTGTGCAGTGCTCTATAGCGTCATTTTGAGGGTAGGAGTTGAAACAGTTTATGTCCAGGATATGAGGGATCTGTAAATATTTTCACAGCCCTCTTTTTGAACCGTGCAGTATACAGGTTGTCGATTGAAGGCAGGTTGTTAGTAATTGTTTTTTCTGCAATCCTAATTACTCTCTGAAGTTTGTGTCTGTCTTGTTGGGTGGCAGAACCAAACCAGACAGTTATAGAGGTGCAGATGAACCCAGGCTGTCAGCTTTCCATCTGTCGAACTCAGCACCTTTAACTGCTTAAGCCCTCATACCCCCTTAAAAATGAAAGCAAGCTCATAATTCAGCAGTTAACTTTTTGCTAGCTAGGAAGAATCAGAGATCATTGGAAAGCCCAGAAAGTAATGTTATTAAAATGGGAATGTTTCAATACTAAGCTATTTTCTTCAGCAATCTTTTACACAAGAAAGTAAGTATGCCTATGTACTGATGTTTGTGTCTACACTCACATCTTTCTTCCACAGTCATCATCCTGAGTATCATGGATCATTGTGGTCATTGCTATGCTTTCATGAACAATATATGGTTATTTTTTGTGAGTGTGAGACCATTAAATTCAATGTAATTTAGCAGGACAGATAAGACAATGTATTCTGAGTAATTATGAATCAAAACCTCATATATCATGCAAAGCTACGATGCTTTCACTATGCGATGGACTGATACTTCTGTATTCTGGAAACTTATTGCGGAGATATATGACCTGAGAGGGAAGGAAGAAGCTAATTCAGCTGCAAGTGCCGCAGGCTGTAGAAGTTTGCTTTCTTGTCTTCTGAACCTGCTGCCATTTTTTTAATAGCCAGAACACCTTTTAGATTTGAACTGGACTCTTCCTTCATCAGTCTATTAATCCTTTCTATGATGGCTCAGAATCACTCATCAGTCACATGGCACCTGATCCTAAAACTCATTCATTCGCAACATTTGTGTGCCTTCCCTCAATTGCTTGCTCTTCTCCAGCTTCTAAAAGAACAGACATAGTAAAGAGGGAACCATTTTCTGGCTATCACAGCTACAAATTTCAGAGGACTGACATTTGGAATGACTTCCATCTGCTGCATTAAAGAGCTGAGCTGCAGGTCAGGTTGTTTATTGGGCACTAAAATTTAAGTAGAAGCACCTTTGAAAGAGAAAACTTTCCTCAATATTGCATAAATGTTGTTTAGAGCCTCAAACTCTTCTAGTTCAAAAAGCAGATTTAACCACCCACACCCCTCAAAGTTTTATTTTCCTGAGGTATCGCTTTCTGTAAAGAAAACAAAAAAGGTTCTTTATCATCATTTGACTGATACAAGCTACAGGGAAGAAATACTAATTGCAAGTCTAAAATGATACCCTCCTAAGGATACCCACCTCTTGGTATTAGGATCCACAACTGCCTATTTTCTGGAGTATACTCTTTCTTCCAGTGTGTCCCCACAAAAACCCTGTGGGGTAGGTTAGTCTGGCTAATAGCTGAAAGTTACTAATGAGATTCCATGGGTAAGGCTGGACTTGAATCTGGATCACCCTGTTTCTCACCCAATGCCTTAACTATTCCACAACACTGGCTAATATGTAGCAGAACCTCTACTACACTGCTGTGCCATTACAACATGGGTTTTGCTATTCTAACATGATAAAATAAGGGCCATAAAACACTTAACAGGATTGTGTCAAGAGGCAACTTCCTGTCTTTTCCATTAAGAGTTTGTTTGCCTCACCCTTTAACCAGGAGTATGGTACACTTCAGAAGCTGCATTGAGGGCTCTTGAATGGCTGATGGCACCTTCAGCTTCCCTGTTCCAGGCTGAGAGCATCTCACAATTGTGTTTTTCTGTTCCACTTCAGAGGGGGTGTTTTCCACAACATCAAGAAGACTTTAGGCACACACACAAAAAATGGAAGGATACCTTGATTGCCACACTGGATGAACAGCTACAAAAGTTGATGGAGTTAGCATGGCTAAATTGACTTCTTTGATTAAAGCAAAGAATACAACTTATTTTGTTTCTACTTGGAAACTGCTTATGGATTTTCTGCTTGAGGTGGGAAAAATGAAACTTTGATTTTCAGTTTTGCTGATTAGATAGGTTTGTTATTATAGAAATAGCCAGTATATATTATGTAAAAGTAAAACATTTAGGTTGTGTGTTATTTACCTTATTTTACTGCACTAAAAAGAATGATAAGTCATTGGTGTTTTTTTATCCCTTTTACCCTACACTTTTTTCCATTCCCTTTTCCTTACCTCCTTTTCCATTTCTCCTTATATTTATGCATTTTATATTTGATAAATTGATGGCTTGTGACAAAAAGAGGTGTTTTTCGCTTTCTCCTATGTGATTTCTCTGCTGACCTTGAACCCAGAATGCAGTAGCTCATGTTGTTGTAGTAGTTCTTGTTGAAGGATGGAAGCTTAGATAATACTAGTTTAGTGGAAGCTTTAGTGGAACCTATATTGGCTTCCAATAGGCTTCCAAGTGAAATATGGAATGCTGGGTTCTAACTATAAAGTCTCTGAAGACTTCTTGACTAGAAATTTGCTAAACCATTTCCTTTAGGAAATGAAGGAGCACCTCCTTTAGGAACTGAGATGCATTTTATACAGATGGGGATGTCCATCCATGTTCCATGTGATGGGAACTAGTGTTTCTAGTTTATCCTTGTGGAATAGTTTACCTTTGGATATTCCACTGTTGTGCTTCCTGGCAATCAAGAAAGGCAGTCAGAACTGAGCAATTTCCATATTTTTAAGTTAAAATATCAACTTTTTAATGAACTGACATTAAAAGGTTAGTTTAAAATGTTAAGGTTATGTTGTCATGTTGTGTCTACTTTCATTAATTTTATTAGCAGTCTTTATTAAAATCCCAGGGGCAAGAGGTTGCACTGAAACTGAGAAGGAAACAGAAATATCTCTAAATATAAACAATCAGCAAATACAGAATCCCATTATAAGCTTATCTAATGCCCTTTAGTTGACAATAGATGCCCCTGTGGAGTTAGTGGTATATCAATGGCTCAAATAAACAGATAAGACTTACAGAAATGGTGAAGGTAACCAGTTAGTTCAGATTAAAAAATGATAAAGTATTTTCTGAAAGACTGGAAACATTATATGGACATTTTGCTGGGGGGTGGGGTGGGGGGGAATCAAATTGATTATTTCAGGATTTGGGGATTTAAAAAGCCAAAAAGTTTGGAGAAAAGTTGAACATGATGATTGCTCAATAGAAAGAAGGCATAATTGTATGCTTTTTTCTTTTTTTCCTATTTCTTATTTTCTATCTTTGTATTTCTTCTTTATATTTAACTACATTGAAAATTTCTAATAAAATGTATTTAAAAATAAATGAACAAATAATGACTTAATACTATGTAATATGCAAAAACCCATAATTATTTTTCTGTTCAATCAGTGTGAATGAGAGGAAAATGCTTTTCATCTCCAAGAGAAATTAATCCTACACCACAACCTCAGAAGGTGAGAGAGATGGCTGAGTGCTTAGATAGCCTGCTGATGCCCACTTCCCTTGATTGCAGCCTCAAGAGACCATTGATCTTACTTTTTCATCACCGTAAATTAGATATAAGAGGGCTTCTGAGGGACAAGATCTGATCTTATGTTTCACACAATGAAGTGACCAATACTGGATAAATCAATCTCTGAGCCCGTACTCCTTTAATTAAAATGTAACACAACAACCTTTTAAGACAGCCCATCAGATGTGTGCTAACATGCTTGGTTCAGTTCACTGCTTCCTGAACCTGGATAAATTTAAAATTGAGTAAAAGTGTCTTTCCTTTGAGTAATGACACATGAACTCATTACTTAATCACAATAAGGACATTTAAATAAGAACTTTCTGATAAACTTTGGGCAATGAAGGAAAAGAATGGGAAAGCACCGGTTTAGTTGTTTAACTAGGCAAGAGATGCCACTCTCCTGTCTGGCTACAACAAACACAAGACTTTATAGCTCACAACTTTCAGGCCTCTTGCTTGCCCATCCAAAGGTTGGAGAAGAATGAAAACAAATTTTAAAATGTCATGACTCTTGTCCAGTTTGACATACATAAATTCACTTCTTTTTTCATCATCCCAGCAGGAATGATAATGCAAACAGTACCATAATCATTCCTGATTGTCTCAAAAAGAGAAAACTGTAAAATTTGACAGGAAAAGTGATTGGTGAATTACAAAAGACAAATAAGAAGGGAAGGGTACTATCGACTATATGCCCTTTAATATGGCATGTTACTGACATTTTGCCTCAGAATAACAGCAGTGTGATAGCCTCTGAAGCTGAAATATGTAAAGAAGCTCAACCAAGCTGAAAGTAGCATAATTCTGTACCCTTTAAATATTGCTAAGTTGACACTAGCTTAGTGACAGCTAATGAAACCTGTCCCTGTTTAGCAAAAGACCCTGAACTTCAGTAGCAAAATCTTTTCAAGCTGAAAAGATGCCATTTGGGCCATGAAGTCCAACTGTGCTAAGTGCAGAAATCCAAATTAATGCCAATTAAAACACCCTCAACAGATGGGTGCCTGCTAAAATACATCTAGCTCACTATCTCACTATATAATTGGTTCCACCACTCCAGTAATCTAGTCAAAGCAGGCTGGTTTGAGGTAATTGTTGCCTCCTAAGATAGTTAAATAAAATTTAATTGGTGTGGGATGCTTTGTTTCTTCCATCAGTATGCATGTCCCTTCCATAGACAGGCATACTTTTTCTTCCACAAGCTTCCCTCTGCAGCTGAGAGGAACAAAGCAACAGATACAGTCAAGACTTTACAAGAAGCCAATACTTCCCTCAACAGTGCTGATATTAATTTTAGTTATAGGTAGTTCTTTCCTTCACTTTCTGTGAACAGTTGTGCTGTTCAGGAGTTTTGCAACAGAAGCTGGAGTTCTCTCCAGGTATGAATTAACTACTCAGTAGAGTGGTGCAGTCTATCTTCATCATTGCTACTTGGAGCCTATTGAAGAGACCAAGGCCAGTCCACAGAATTTCGCTCAGAAAATTTTTTTTCTTTTGAAGTTGATTTTCTGTCAGCTCTGCTGTGACTGCAAAAGCCTCTGCCAGCCCTGCTGTGACTGTGAAGCCTCAACTGAGAAGAGAGATGGAAGAGAATCAATTGAGTATATTCTTTGAGAAATTCTTGTCATGTGGCTTTACTGTGTCAATGAGAATGCAAGGGAAAAAAATGCTCCATGATATATTTATTTCTTTATTCATCTGATGTGGAGTTTTTATGGATTTCCAGAAGCAAAGACGTTCATCAACACCATTTGTCACCAGCCATTTTTAAAAAATTATTCAAATATTTATGATCTACCTAATAGATCGCAGAACAGATTATATTAAAAATACCATAAAGCAATATAACAAAATTCCATAAATCATGTTGACCTTTTTGAAACACATGTTTCAAACCCTTGTATACCCTTGTTGGGAATAACCTCTATGCAACTTATTATTGTTTTTACTAGCAGCCTCTGATTCTGACGATTGTACAGATTGTTTTCATCAGCTCTTATTTCCAATTTTTTTCAGAAAATATCTCCCCAAAATGACAGCAGCTGATATTTTTTGTGCTTTTAAAGTTGTAGCGACGTTTCAGCAGAATCTCATCTGCCATCATCAGGCTTCTGTATTGTGTTCATCTGTGAGTCAGGCTTTTACAGCTGTTTCAGTTTTAAATCTGGGGCTAGCCTACTGCTGTGCCAGAATGGTTTTTTCTTCATCCTGATTGGTTGGGAGTCTTGGTCTGTGTTTATTGGTCTTGGAGTTTGCTGTGTTCTGCTTGATTGGTGTTTCTAATATCTTCTGTCTGTTTTGTGGCTTTTTTTGTCTTGATTGGCTGGCAATATTGTGTTTCCTGTATTGGAGACTTTTAGTGCGGCTTGGCTCCAAGACCAAAAGAAAAATAAGTACCCACCTAGATGAACACAAAAATGCAGTAAAAAAGCTGGAACACACTTCCTCACTGGTCCAACACATGAAAGCCACAGGTCATAGCATCAACTTCAATGGCAGCAAAACCCTAGCCACTATAGAAAACTCCAGTCACAGAATTATCAGAGAAGCCATAGAGATTGAAAAAAGACCTGAAAGCATGAATAGAAGAGATGATTCTACCAGACTGTCAATTATTTGGAAGCCTGCACTCACAAACAAAAAAAAATCTCCACACCACAAGCCAGGCAAACACCTGGGCACAAACAGATCCCCCCTGATACTTCCAGCTCAAGCACACCCCAACCAGGCACCCAGATGAAACCTAGCTTCCTAATAAATGATAGCCGTCCATTTACTCGGAGCCAAGCCGCACTAAAAGCCTCCAATACAGGAAACACAATGTTGCCAGCCAATCAAGACAAAAAAAGCCACAAAACAGACTGAAGATATTAGAAACACCAATCAAGCAGAACACAGCAAACTCCAAGACCAATAAACACAGACCAAGACTCCCAACCAATCAGGATGAAGAAAAAACCATTCTGGCACAGCAGTAGGCTAGCCCCAAATTTAAAACTGAAACAGCTGTAAAAGCCTGACTCACAGATGAACACAATACAGAAGCCTGATGATGGCAGATGAGATTCTGCCGAAACGTTTCTACAACTTTAAAAGCACAACTATAATGACATGGGAAAATACTCAAACAAAGCTGAATACCATACATGTAAGTACCCACGAAAACTTAAGAAATATATATACATATAAAACATTACATTACATTACATTACATTACATTACATTCTCATATTGCTCTGAAGTATACTACAGCATTCAAGCATGATAGTAGAAAAAGAAAGCAAGGGAGCACAGCTGTTTGCTGTTTACCATTTACTGAATATGTATTGTTTTGCTAATCCTTGAGATGCAAAACAATTCTTTAGCAGCTTATTTATTTTTTAAAAAAACTTACCACTTATCACAATTGACAAAAATATATTTCCTACTAAATTTCCTTATTTTACAAGATGAATTTTTGGGAACTGATTTTCAGTTTGATCTTGCTTTGTATTGATTAATTCATCAGTTCTGAAGATTTCAGGACAAAATAAAAAAATTTATGAGTATTTTTCCCTGGCATCCAAGCTGTGTTTCTTCCTCCTATCTACTAGTGATTTTTCAGTGAAGGATTTGCAAAGATGAAAATGTCTTTGCTTAAGGGCTCTGAAAACCGATTGAAACAGTTATCAATGGTCAACTGAAAAAAGCATCAAGCCTGAAGAAAAAAGTGAGTCTGATGGCTATTTCCCCCCAATATGTTTATGACTCTAACATATCTCCTAGGTATTTAGACAACTCCATGGAAATTATATACAGCTTTCTGAATTGTGTAACTAAAAATTAACGTAACACTGGGCAAAAGCAAAAACATGGAAAACATGATTATTGTGGTTCTTCTATCTTTTTTTAACTGTTATTACATGATCCAATATGCCTTATAAAATCACAACATAAACATGTGTTAGACATAGCTGCTGCTGTTCACTAGAAGCCAGAGAGGAGCTTACATAGAGATCTCAATTTTAATCCTACAGCACCAACACTGTCAGATCGTGAGATAAAAGAGTGCGGCTGGCCCCAGTTTGGTTATATCAATGTACTGATAGATTTGTTTTTATTTGGATTGCTGTTTTATGTGTATTGGTTTCTGTTTTTTTCTATCTTGCTGGGGTTTTTTTCCCTATTTTTTAAATGTTAGCCATACCGATTCAGAAGAGCCATATAAATTGAACCAATAAATAAATAAAATTATCTGGTAGGTTATCATGATGAGAAAAGCATTTGAAAAGTGAGTCTTTCCAAGTCCCAGCTCCATATTTTAATTAAGGAGGTGCAATGTTTTGGATGCAAAGTAGTGGTGGTATTCAGCCTGTTCGCTCCGGATCGGTGAACCTGTAGGAAAGATTTGGCATGGGTCACCGAACCAGTAGTAACTTCTAGATGGCCATGCCCCCAACCTGGTCGTTGCTTGCTCGCTTACCCCACTCACCCAATGCTTGCTCACACAGCTCGCCCCGCCCAGTCACTCTTCCCCTCCTGAGGCATGCTGGGTCCTTGTGGCTTGCCATTCTAGCCTTCCCATGTGGTGCCTGCACCTCAACTGAGCAGCCCTGATCTGCCTGCTGCTCACAGGTAAGTCCCGCTAGGCCCCCCCTTCCCAGATCTTGGCAGGGGCCCCCCTTCCTGGGCTCAACTGGCTGGCTTCTCCACCGGCATGGCCCCATCCTAGGCGACACTCACAGCCCAGCAAGCTCCCCCCCCACTGCCCCCACCTCCAGCTTGCCTGGCTTGCTGGTGGCAGAGAGGAAGGCAATCCAGGTGACCCATTGCCACTTGGGTCCCCACCAGCCTGGATCTTGCCCCCTGCCTGGATTCTCCACAACTGCTAGGCCTTGCCTGCTAGGGGCATATGGGAGGAGGTGGGCAACCAGGGAACACAACACTATGCTGCTCGCATTGCCCCTTCCCTCTCTCTCTGCCGACATGCATGCTTTGGGCGAGTGTAGGCAGCTGCTGAGAATGCTGTTAGTGAGCCCTAATGCTGATAGTTGGGAAGAAAGATTCACACCAGGTTTGCTGCAATCAGCCAAAGGGCTGCCTGGGGGGAGGCATGATGAGGCTCAACTGCCTTTCAGGCCCAGCTTCGGCTTCTGTGGGGCCTTCCATGTGGGAGGCCTGAGAGAAAATGCCTCCCCCAAGGGTCATCTGCTCGACCATCCACCGGGCAGGCTAGCCTGGAAGTGGCATGTCCCTTTGTTGCGGGCTGATGCAGGACCCAAGGCGTGGTGGAGGTCGAGCAAGTGGCAGCCCAGAGCAGGGTCCGAAAGGCAGTCAAGCCTCACCAGAGCAGATCTTCCTTCCCCACCATCAGCCATACCTTCCAGCCCATGGAGCTCACACTAATGTCACAGCAGCAGCCCACACTCTGCCCGGCAATGGAGGGGTAGCTGCCGCTTGGCCCGGCGATGGAGTAGCGGCTGCCCTGGGTGATGCAGGTGGCATAGCCTCATGCTTCCTGGTCGCCCCCTCCCCCTGCACCTCCCAGCAGGCAAGCCCCAGCAACTCGCAGGCGTGGGTGAGCACTAGGAGAAAGGGCGAGCATGGCAACCTTTTTCCACCTTTCCGGGTATCCTCAATATTCCTTATTGCCAAAAGAGGCATAACTAAACAGCTTGCTAGTAGGGTCATGTGGGGAAAGTTTTTGTAGAAAGATGGTTGGGAAGCCAAGGAAATGGTTTGTGGGAGTGAAGTGGGGTGGGGGACAGGCCGAGCACATGTGGCAGGTGAGGGGCTTTGTGCGGGAGTGTGGACTTGGCTTCACTTTCTGGCTTTGCTTCTCACATCTTCCCCGCTGCTCTTGTTTCTTGTCAGACCGTATTAATCTCCTCCTTTTTTTGTGGTGCCTAATGGTGGGATAGGTAGAAGTTGAACAAATTAAGCTCCCCCACCCACCCACAACAATTGCCAACATGCTCATTCAGTGAGGGAAGGGCGGCTGCCCTGGGCGATGCAGGCAGAATAGCCTCATGCTTCCTGGTTGGGCCCCCCCCCCACACCTCCTGGCAGATGAGCCCCAGAAGCTGCCAAAGAATCGGGGCAGAGGATGAGGTGTGGGCTGGCAGGGAGCCAATTGGTGATGGCTCTGACCTGGCTGGCTTGCTTTTCCCTCTTCCACCAGCTGCAGGAGGAAGGTCACTGTTATGTCTGTGGAACTGGTTGGAGTTCCCAACCAGGTCCGCTGTTTGAGCGGGAGCACCAGCAGCTCCCATTGGTTGGCTCCGTTTGACAGCCGGCTATATAAGCCGGCTGTCGAGCAGAGCCAGCCCGTTGTCGCCCGCTGGTCTGCGAGTTAGCTAGCAGACGCGACAACCCTTTATTCATTGCAATAAAGCCTGTTACTTGTACGCTCTGGTCTCATGCCTCGTCCTTACCATCGCTCTACAACAGTCACATTTCAGACAGTCAGGAAAGTCAAACCACTCCCTAGCCCAGAGTTGCCAGTGTGGGGAGTGAGGCTGCAGCACATGCCTCGTTTGAAGTTCCCAGCCCTTTCCTTTCCCCAAAAGTGGGAGGGGAGGAAGTTTTTGGAAGTCTCAAAGGGGCAGCCCCTTTGTTGGACCCAGAAGTCTTGCCTGCTGGCTTTCCCAGGCAACACGGGATAGGAGACTGGCCATGAAGAACCCTTGTAAGGAGCAATGCTGCTGGGTGCTTGAAAGCTTGTGTGTGTGTGTGTGTGTGTGTGTGTGTGTGTGTGTGTGTGTGTTTCAGATGGGCACTTGGAAGCATGTGTATGTGTATTTTTCAGGTGGGTCTCCTCTCCTAGCTTTAAAAGGAGAGAGGAAAGGCGGAAGGGAAAGGATAGAAAGACAGAGAGAAAGAGAGAGGGAAAGAGAGAGTAAGAAAGAGAGATGGGAAGAGAGGGGGAAGAGAGAGAGAGAGAGAAAGAGAGAGAGGAAAAGAGAGAGAGAAGGAGAGAGAGAGAGAAAGAGAGGAAAAGAGAAAGAAAGAGAGAGAGAGGGAAGAGACAAGAAAGAAAAGAAAGAAAAGGGAAAGAAAGAGAAAAGGATAGACAAAGACGAGATGGAAGGAAGGGAGAGAAAGAAAGAGAGAGCAGGAGGGAGGGAGGAGAAAGTAAATGAGATATATGGATAGATACATGGAAGGAGGGAGACAGAGAGAGAGAGAAAGGAGAGGAAGGAAGGACACAAACCTGGCTTCAGAAGCCTCTTTGAAATAGCACAAGAATCTAGGGCTGGAAGGGATCTCAGAAGTCATCTTCTAGTCCAAGGGTCTTCAAACTTTGCAAGTTTAAGACTTATGGACTTCAACTCCCAGAATTCCTGAGCTAACATGACTGGAGAAGGAATTCTGGGAGTTGAAATCCACAAGTCTTAAAGCTACCAGTTTGAAGACCCCTGTTCTAGTCCACCCCCCTGCTCCAGCAGGAGATCCTTACAGAATCATAGAATAGCAGAGTTAGAAGGGACCTTGGAGGCCATCTAGTCCAAACCCCTGCTCCATCAGGAGACCTTATATCATCTGGAATCTGGATTATTTTGGTGTCTCTAACAGAGAGGAAAATTGGCAGAGCAGTTTACTGGGACAAGGCTGCCATGCAGATAGTTCTTCCCTTATGACCACAATTGAGCCCAAAATTTTGGTTGCTAAGCAAGAGTGTTGTTAAGTGGGTTTCACCACATTTTACTCAATCCATGACATCTCCTGGGTCTAACGGTCATATGCAGGCTAGGGAAGTAAATCTGAAGGCATGTACAATGTTCTAATGTACAGAAGTTATAGTTAAATGTGTGGCAGAAAGTGGACTATGGGTGTATTTTTCCAAACGCAAAGAGGTTGAATGTGTATAGTTTTAGAAGAGTTCTGAGTGTGTATGTATGTATGTGTACATACACGCAGTATATATAGTAGATAACGTATCTTTTTGTGTGCCTATACACACACTATACTATGTAATATGTATGTATGCATATGGCATATATACATAGGATTAAATAGTGTATTTTGGATGTTCAGTAGTAATAAATAAATAGAGAGGGAAATCGTATCTCTGAGGCGAGGACAGGCCAGGCAAGGTACCCCTTGACGTAAGTGATGTCAAATTGGCCACCCAATCACATGACCACCCAGCATGCCCACCCAGTCACATGACCACCAAGCCATGCCTACCAAACCAGCCATGCCCACAGAACCAGTAGTAAAAAAAAATTGAATCCCACCACTGATGCAAAGCCATTGAGATGCTTTGGAGAAGGCCTGCATGCACCTATGAACAGCTCCCTAAAGATATAAGCAATCCTGAGAAAATATGAATTTGATGAAGAAGGCGCTGAGCGCATCCCATGCCTATACCCCTTGCCAGCTTCAGACCCAAAATGCTGCATACCTCCAATCTGTCTCCACTGCCCCAAATACACAACATTAAGGTTTAAAACTGGGCTGGGTGAGATATCAAAAAGACTTCCATTTCATTGTAGTTTTACTGTCTTCCCAAAAGCAACTTCATGGTCATAGATCATCCTTTCTATATTATGTCCATAAATTCCTCAGATAAACTACTGAAATAATTCTGTCTCTCCTTAAATATATTGGTGCTAATGGTGAAACTCTCAAGTTATAAGTGTATCTCCCAATATACACATGGGGACACATCTAGCTGAATTTGGGAATTTCAAAAGGCAGGAATGGTAGGTCACCTGTAGGCTTTCCTGGAAACTAGGAGATAAATCTTCTTGAAAAGGCAAAAGCAGATCTCTTCCATGCTGCTGCCAAGAAAATTATACAGGTATGCCTAAAGCTAGCCTGAATTATGCTCAGCTTGCCTTTACAATTCTGAAAAAAATCATTTCAAGTTGATACCTGAGGGCTACATCCAGTATCACATATATCTGTGTGGTGGGTTTGTAACATCTGAAGAGGACTTCTATTCTGTTTCTGGGAATGAGATTCCAGATAGCTTAAACTAAAATGTGAATCAAAATGATTATTCTCTCATTTTAAAAGCCTGTGGATCAATGCTTTTCACACAATATCAGCTATATCTGTTTTTATTTCCTTTCTTGGTTTATACCCTCCTTTACTAATAAATAACTATAGAACACTTCAATTATAATCTGAATCATTTGGTTTTTTTTAAAAAAAAATCATAAGGCTACCTATTTCCCAAAGTGACTCTGAAGGAGGTATAAAAGTAACAATTTAGATGAACCATAATATCCATAATATAATATTGTTTGATTCCAAGGACAGGATTGAGATCCTGTTAAGTACTATTCAACTGAAATAATAAAAACTCAAAGTTCAATCATAAAAGTCTCTATTTAAAGAGTTAAAAGCAAAATTTCACATGATGACCTGCATCTGACCTACTCAGGCCTCTACAGAATTGTACTTTTGCTCCGCAGGCTTAGGTAAAGCCTTTGATAAAGTAGACCATAACCTCCTTTTTGAAAACCAAACTGGAGCAATGTGGGATGGGTGGTCCCACTATCAGATGGATTCATAATTGATTGATAGCCAATGTGAGATTCTTAATAGGTCTATGTCCACATTGAGGAACATATGCAGCAAGGTACTGTACCTTATAGTACAGGGGTGGGAAATTAATTTCTGTCGGGGGCCACATGGAAAATCAGATCTGTGTTCGAGGGCCGAACCAATTTTATAAAAGCCCATTATAAAGGGCCCATTATAAAATGCAGCAAATTATATATAAGAATCATTTACCTGTTCAGTGGGAGAAATCCAGTCTGTCTTGGGCTTGAACAAGTGCACTGAAATCTGGCGGAATATCTGAGGTGGCTATGCGAAGGACAGCTGAGTGGTGGTCATCAGTGATAGAGGATCTGTGTCTGGATTTGTTGAACTTCATCACTGAGAATGTCTGTTAACATATGTAGGTAGATCCAAAGAGGACTAGAATTTTCAGAGCATGTTTCCTCACGTGTGGAAAGTTCTCCTCTTGAGTGATGAGTAAAACTCAAGCAGTGGGACAGAACTAAAGTGCGCTGCCAGAAGTGTGTCAGACTGCAAGTCAATGAGTTCCATCTGAACATCACTGGGTGCATTATCCACATTGCAGCTGAAGGGAGAAGAAACCATGTCCATTTCACTCTCAAGTGTTTTGAAGTCTTGAAATCGCCTTGAAAACTCAGCATGCAGTGCTTCTAACATGGATGAGTACCTGTGGGGGTGATCAGCTGATGGTTTGGCTTCCTTCAGTGTTGGCATGTGAGTAAGAATATTGTTCCCCATTTGGCTTGAGAGAAGCTGCAACTTTCTCATGAAAGCCTTCACTGCGCTGTACATTTCATGCACAAAAAGGCCCTTGCATTGCAGTTTGACATTCAGGTCATTCATCCAAGAAGTCACTTCTACAGAAAAACTAAGGTCTGCCAGCCAGTCTGCATCTGAAAGCTGAGGGATGTCATTTCCCTTGTTCTCACAGAAGTTCCAGATCTCCTCTCTCAGGTCCCAGAAAACTTTCAGGACTTTTCCCAGGCTCAGCCACCTGACATTTGTGTGGTAGCTGATGTCACGATGTTCAGACTCATTTTCCTCCAATAGTGCAACAACTGTCTGTGATTCAGTGCTCTTGCTCTGATGAAGTTAATGGTTTTAGTTACAACATCAACAACATGGTTCATTTTTAATACTGACCTACACAAAACTTCCTGATGTATAATACAATGCAAAAATGTCGATTTCTGCTCAGGGTTAATTTTGGTAACTGTATCCTGCATTCTCTTCAAAAGTCCAACATTTCTCCCCGTCAGATTTGGACAACCATCTGTTGTCACACTACAAGTTTGTCCCATTTCAGTCCCAACTTGTCTAAACATGCATTTACTTCTGTTAGGAAATCACTCCCTGTTGTTGTCCCTTTCATTGACTGCATGGCTGCCAGTTCCTCCATTATTTTGAAGTCTGCAGTGATCCCACGTAAGAAGATGAGTTGCTGGGCAGTATCTCGTACATCGCAGCTCTCATCCAGAGCCAGGGTAAAAAAGGAAAACGTAACTGCTCTGTTCTTCAGCTGAAACTCCAAATTTCCTGCAATGTCCTCAACCCTTCTCGTCACAGTACGCCAGGACAGAGGGATGTTCTCAAACGCACCCTTTTTCTCTGGACATATTAGCTCAGCAGAGTCCACCAAACACTCTTTAATAAACTCTCCGTCAAAAAACGGTTTACTTCGTTTAGCTATTTTATGAGATATGACATAACTTGCTTTGGTAGCTGTATCTCTAGATGTGCTAAGTTTTGTAAAAAGTGTTTGTTGAGTTTGCAGCTTGGATGGCAAAATCTCTGACTCCTTGCTCGCTCTTGGTCAGACAAATTCCTATATTTATCCTCATGTTTGGTCACATAGTGGCAATTCAGATTATAATCTTTCAACTGTACCACAAACTAAGCAAACGGCTTTGCCTTCGACTTCCGTAAATAAATATTTAGCAGTCCATGTCTTGTTGAAAACACAGCATTCAGAATCAACTTTCGTTTTTTTAATGTGAGCCGACATTTTTGGGGGAGCTTAGTGGGAGAAACCCCTCCTAAAGAATATTAACCCCCGCTATACTACAGATCCAATCCCAGGTTCCCAGATAACCTTCGTGCAAGGGGCGCCGCTTGGGGAATGAGAGAGAATGAGCCAGAGAGGAGAAAGAGGAGAGGCAGGCGTGAAGCGAGGCGAGGCGCACTGGAAAGAGGCGCTTCGTGGCCTACTAATACTGAATCTAAAACTTGATCGAATTCCTCACTTTCTGCTGAGCCCACATAAATGATTTTCCATTCCAAATCTACATTGGACAAAAAAGACTTTTAAATAAAACGTTCAAAATTTTGGTCTTCCAAACCACCATCTCTTTGAACTTGAAAACAAAAAACCCTAATACTTAGCTTTGATCAAATGAAGCTCTTACAACCAAATGCTGAAGTCAGTGGCACTTACTAAAAATTAGCTGGGTGGGGAGGGTAATTGAAGTTTCAATTTTGAATTACAGCAAGCAATTCTCCAACACCATTTCCTCCGCTCGAGGGGGAAAAGAGAAGGCAAGGAAAGGAGCTCTTTGCCCGCCAGTTAAGTCTCAGTTTGCAAGGCTTGAACTGACTCAGTGATTTTATTTCGCTACCGAGGTTAGAAAAAACTGGAATTGCTCCCGAGCTGGCAAGGTCCGATCACTGAAGCGCTCTTCCAAAAGAGCAGCTTCCGGAAGCAAAGTAACACCGCGGCTGCTCCTGCTGACTACTTTCCACGCTTTCCAACCGTGAGTCCCAGGAGAGAACAAACAGCAAACCGCGCTCAGGGGCATCCAAGCCCACCTAAAGCTAGGCCGCTGCTGATGGAGCCTTGCCCTGCCTTGGTGCCTCGTTTCCCGGCTCGGGGGTCCTGCTCGGGTGGTACTTTAAAAGCCTGCTCCCAGCACCTGAGCAATTTCCCAGCATCTTGCAGCTTCCTTTTTCCTCGCGGGAGCTCGCGCCTGGCCCCGAGCCACATGGCGGAGGGGAAGCCCGGAGTGCCACCAGGTCGCCTCCTCCAAGCAGCCCGCCTGCCCGCCAGGCAGAACCCTTCCCGCTCCTCGGCGGGAAGACGCTCCCACCTGCAAACTTTGCCTTTGCAAAGTTTAAGCCTGGAAGCCTCGGAAACCCGAGCAACTTCCCAGCAACTTGTGGCTTCCTTTTTCCTCACGGGCCGTAGTTTGCCCACCCCTGTTATAGTACTATCCCGGGCCCAGAACTCTTCCACATCTTCATAAATGATTTTGGAGTTAAGAATAGAAGGGATACACATAAAACCTGCAGATAACACAAAACTATGGAGCTTACTAAAACCACAGAAGATAGGGAAAAGAAGGCCAAGAAGAGACATGATCACAGTCTTCCAATACATGAAGGGATGTCACAGGGTAGAGAGTGTGGAGTTAGCAGCCATGTTTAGATAACAACCAATTGGTAGGAAAAATAACACAGAAAAATCCAAACTTGAAATAAAGAGGAATTTCCTGACTGTGAAACCCATTATTCAGTGGAGAAGCCTGCTTTTTGAGATCATGGACGCTCCATCACTAGAAGTTTTCAAGAAAACATTGAATAGCCACTTGTCTTAGATGATATAAAGATTCCTGCCTGAGGCAGGAGATGGATCAGATGACTTCCAAGTTCCCAACCAATCATATGATTTTGTGATTTTATGAGTTCAGGCTTAAAAATCTTCAGTTCCAGGCTACAAGTTGCCAGAATAGTACTTGTAAACAGCTTTATTTAGTTGGCTCTTCCAGCAACTGTTTCTTCATTAGACTCAGCATATTTGATTTTGGATTTTGCTTTTGTTGACCAGTAGCCAATTCACCCCTAGTCAATTCAGGCTGATTAGTCAATCCTGGAAGACATATTATTATATTAAATTGTTGATGTAAGCAGCTTTGAAAAAGGCAAGCTGATAAACAATCTTAGATGAAATAAAACAATGTGATTTAATATCATTTGCTGTTGGAAATATAACTTTCTAATTGCAGATCTGATGGTCTTCCTATAAAGTCCATGATTAAATTCATGTACTTGATTTAATTTTCAAGTTAACAAATGGAAGATTGGGTTTTGAAGCTTTGTTAAAACTGCTAAACAGTACAAAAAGCAATATTCTGCAGAATTGTTAAAATCATTGGAGCTAAAATTACACTGGCATTATGTAGACAAAATCCTATTAAATGTCTACCATTAATGAGTGGTTTGTAAAGTCATTTGAAGTTGCATGATTGGAAAAAAATGCACACACTTAGTTCAGTGAAAAAAATTTCAGTTTTACAATCACATTTTTTCAGACACAAAGGCTCTAGAAAGACCCATCAATTTTACTTTTCTTCAGTTATTCTGTTTCTTTCATTATAAAATTTAAACACATACACACACACCCAAACAGTAGTGCCTGAAAAGTTAAGTAGACTTTCAATCTCTTCAAGTCTCATTGTGTATGTGTACATATATCCAGGACTTACTAAACCATGATTATTTATTTATTTTACAGCTTTTCTATACCCATCCAACTCACATACAGGCAGAAAGAATAATGAACTTCAAATCCACATTAAAACAACAATAATACTTGGATGGTCATCCAGCACTTACAGTATAGGCCAAAGTCCTGACAAAACAAAATGCTTTTTAGGGCTTTCCATAATGAGAAATCTAAAGATGTCATGCACATCTCTGGAGCTACCATATTCCAGAAGGTTGAGACTCCTAAAAAAACAAAGATCATCCTGTGATACACACACCCTTTTCTCTCATGAGAGTGGGACCTTCAACAGATACTCTATTTTTTATTTATTTATTTATTTTGTCAAATGCTTACAATATAATAGAAATAAGAATAAACATAAATTTAAATACATGAAATAGGAACTAATAATTGGGGACAATAAGACGGGGATGGTAGGCGCAATTGTGCGCTTATGCATGCCCCTTACAGACCTCTTAGGAATGGGGTGAGGTTGATAGAGGGTAGTTTGAGGGTAAAGGAGTGGGGGTTTGAGCATGTGACAACAGAACCAGGTAGTGAGTTCCAGACATTGACCACTCTGTTGCTGAACTCTTTAGAGTTTAGGGGGCATGCATAAGTGCACCAACATGTCTACCGTCCCTGTCTTATTGTTTCTTTTATTTTTCTTATATGTATCCATGTACTCATAACTATGTTTATACTTACACCTATGTTCAGATCAGAAGGGAATATAATGCTTGGCAAGGCATGCCCTGTGAGATTCTGGCATCTTGGCTTTACAGTCATAACCAACATTTAGATAGATGAATGGCTTCAAATTCCCCAAATTCATCTGATTTGTGAATGCCCACTCCACTCCATGGCCATCAGAGGCCTTCCTTAACCATTATGGGTGAATTGGAAACATGAGACACTTTGAGACCAATGATTACTTAATATAATGAACAAATTAGTATGCTCCAGTGAAAATGCCTAATATAGAGGTGCTGAAAGATTGCCAAGACAAATTCCTGCAAGTGTGTGTATCCACACAGAAGCTTAGTTAGAGCCAGGGCTTAGCCCAAGGACCTGTTTTGTCTAATACTTTTTCTAATACAGTAACAAATGAAACAAAATACCTCTGAACCTTCTTTTCCTTGCATACATGGATTGTAAGACTAATTTCTAAAGACTGAAAGCTCACCATACGCATGTATAAGTTCTATTTTTAGTAGTGCATTTGAGATGACCAATTCATCTATTCTCATTTTTATTGCATTTACTATACATTTTTCTACAGACTCAGCACAGCACACATGAAATTTCTATGTGGATCCCCATGAAATTTCTATGTGGATCCCCTCTCCAGAATTATCATTTCAGTCCATCAGAATGTTTCACTAATATGCTGATCTGGGATCTCCCAAATAGCTGGGATGGGTCTCTAAATTTGACAACTTTCAGACTTGTAGACTTCAATTCCCAGAATTCCCCAGCCAGAATGGCTGGATGAAGAAATCTGGGAGTTAAAGTCCACAAGTCTTAAATTTTCCAAGTGTGGGACTTTTGGGTGCTCGTCATCGGAGTTGGAGAAGAATCCGCGGTTGTTTGCGGTTTCGTTCTGAGCTCACTTGTTGGAGCGTCCCAACTAAGACCGGAACCACCCTGGAGGGGTGGTGAAGAAAGTGGGAATCACTTGGAGGGTTGAAGGGAGCTGCATTTCCCCTCCCTGAGAAGAAAAACTCATTCTGAAGACAAGTTGCAGCAGTGGTCTAAAATGGCCACCATGAGGACAGGAAGCAGTCCGGGAAACTAAGACTGTGCTGGAGTGGTGAAGAAGTAAGTGTGAACCAGGTGAAATACATGGATTTTAAGGTACCCCAGAATTAAGAAACAAAGAACTATTTTGGAGGAAAGTGTGTAGAGGTGGTGACAAGAGAGAATGGGAAGGAAATTTGAATTTATGAAATTGGTTTGAACTATTGCAACAAATTAACTTGGAGGAGAAAATTCAGAAGAAAATATTTGACCACAAAAGGCTTGGAAATTAAATTGGATAACTATTGGACTTTTGGCACTAAATAGGCATAAATAAATGCTGGAATTGAATGTTGTTGAAAAGAAATAATAGCTAATAATTGGAATTAGTGAACTTAATAGAAGCTATATAGCAAAAAAAGGGAAAGAGTGAAAGAAAGAGTGCAATGTAGAAATAGAACTAAGACCGCCACTTTGTGGTACAGGAAAAATTTCAGTGACTTTTTGAAAAGTGCTTGGTCTTTTTTAAAAAAAATGGATTTTGGAATTTAAAAGAAAATAAGAGAAACTCCATCATAAAAAAACCCTGAAAAGTGATACCAGAATATTACAAGGGGAAAGATATTTGAAAAAACTGCTTTTGGAACCATCCAGTAACTTTGGGAAAAAGTTGGAAAAGGACCTAACAGAAAACCTGGAATCAAAGACTTATGGATCTCGATTGTTGAAAATAAATACAAAAGATGCTGGTTGAAATAACATACTGGAATTTTGGATTGCATACATTTATTGAGGAAGGAGGGGGAGGAGCTGACACAATGGGGAACTATTTGTTGAAATAAGACTGGATATACAAGATATGAAGATAATGATAAAAGTGAGTCTGGAAATGTGCAGCAATATACTGTATTACAGAAATTAGAAATGGCGATTCAGCTTGAAGAAGAACAAAGAGAACTGGGGCAGGGGGGAGGAATTAAACAAAGAGGAAATCAGTTTTGAAGATCAAGCAGAGCAACGATCCTTTAAGCAGGGTAAAAAAAAGACTTAAAATTAAAAATTTATGGTTTCATGTGACAATGAAAAGGGAAATGGTTCAGAAAATGGAACAAAGGAAAGGGAAAAAGCAGAAGAGGGAAGTACAGAAGAAAGATCGAGAGAGGGAGGGGGATAAAATAAATAATTGGAATGAGAAATGGAGGGAAATAATAATGGGGAAAAAGAGAATTAAGAGAAAGGATCAGAAAATAAAGAGAAACAGGAAGCAAACCAGAATTTAAAAAAATTACATTGTTAAGAGGATGAGAGATAATGGGTAAAAAAGGATAGGGAAGGAGATTCTACAAGGTAATGTGTTATGATATGTAAGAAGAAGTATTGAAAATAGATAAGATTGGAACTGATATTGGGTTTTTTTCTCTCTTTCTTTTCTCTTTCTTTCTAAAGATTACCGCTGTATTAGATATGGAATTTAATGAAATAAATATGGAAATGAGAATTTACAATAAGAATATTAAAACTGATAATCAGCAATGTACAAACTATGAGAATCATTACAGAAAGATTAATATCAGTTTCTATAATTAATTGATTTGACTAATAGTTTTGTAATGTATAGATGATTTATAAGGTGATTGAGAAAATACTGTGCAGAATCTGATTTAATATATGTGTATATCTGAATGTAGTAGATAGGAAAATATTGTTATTAAAGTAGAATGAAGATGGTAAGCTCAAATTAACAACTAAAGGGGACAATCTTTAGAACTAATAGAATAAGGACTGATAAAATTGCAAATATGACAAATAAAGATGATATGGGTAAAGATTATAGAAATGAGACAAGAACTTTAGATAATATTGTAAAGTAAAATATAAGAATATCCTAAGAAAAATGAAATAAGATATGAACTGAAATTGGATAAAAGAAGCTTAATGAATTTATTAACAATAAGTACTAATGAAATATGGAATTGAATAAGTAAGGTGAATAGGTAACTATGGTCATGTTTGTACTGAGATGTAAAAACTTGGAACCACACTGCTTGCCAAAAGAGAGGCTTTTTTAATTTAAAAAATAAAAAATAAAAGAAGAAATTGAATAATGAAATTATATATGTTTAAATAATATGTGATTGGCACTAGAAGAAAGTATTGAAATATTGAATGATTAAACAATGAAGGATTATAATTTAATGCAAATATGTGTATCAAGAGATACGATTAATGTCATTATTTTTGTTTGCACTAAAATGTATGATGCATAGATGCCACATTGTTTATGCATTGATGTATACGCAGATTAAAATAAAAAAGCTTGATTATAAAAAAAAAAGTCCAAGTGTGGAAACACTGATCTAGAACAATTCAAAATAGATATAATGATGTAAATTACGCTTTTAAGGGCCATTGCTTAAATAATAACTGATATGGCATATACATAAAAAATGAACTTCCTAATGGAGAATGCTTGCTTACAAAAAGTGCATATCCTAGGAATAATATTTATAAAAATGTAATGAGTTAATCGAGATGTACATAAGAAGGATAGAAATATTTTATTTGTCAAATTTATAACTAGCTCAGACAGACTTTGTATTTAACAAAATGAGAAATTCTAGTAAAGTAAATTTGACAGCACTGGCCACTTTACAGTACTAGAACCATACTCACTTAGGTTCAGCAAGGTGTCCATATGATGTGCCATCTAAATATCTGGATAAGCATCTGTAATGCTACACAAAGACTGTTCAGCTGCAATTTTTTCATATAAGTTTGCTTATTTGCTGGGAAACTTGTTCAGAGATAGGATATAGCATTTGACACATTGATGGCAAGAAAAAAAAAATCTTTATTATCTTCCTCTCACCTGTAGACTAATATAATATTTTTTTTAAAAAAAGAGTTTATACAAACAAATTGTGCATTCTTATGAAACTGTTCGATAGCTACCTGGGGAAAGTTCATCAGTCCTTGATACCCAACTTGTTATTCCTAGTGGTTCATAAATCATAATCTCCTCAATTTTCATTAAACAGTATCTTCATCATTTCAGGATTTTAATAAAGAGGAAAAATGGCAATTCTCAAGGTATAAGAATCTTCTAATGGCTTAATCATCTTACGAATAAAAGTGGATGGGAAGGGATAGGTGAGTAGAGGGAAAGCATCCAATTAATAATAGTGAATGATAGATGTTTCTGCTTTGTTTTTATTAGTTCTTCCATCTTATATAAAGGCTTTTTGATTGGAGCTCCAAGTATTGCATTCCAAACAATTGAACAGGCCTTGTCAGGTAGAGCTAGGGGGAAGAACTAGATTCCATTTAATTTTAAAATAAGTGTCCATTAAAATGTAATTAAATCTGGTACTGTGGTCACTTGCCATGTATTGAAGAGTTTAAAAATCATACATTAAAATTACAATTTCAAGCCTTGAAGCTAAACTCAGATTTCTGCACAGCAGTACATAAGGTCTTGGAGTCACAAATTGGTTATTTTTAAACTCACCAGTCTATTGACAATAGTGTGCTTCAAATCTGCTTGTATGGATGGATGTTAATACCATACTCATACTTCACAAGGAAGAGTATTGGTTCTTTTGAACTATGGTGTTGGAGAAGACTCCTGAGAAGAGTGTGAACAGCCAAGAAAACAAACCAATGGATCACCAAATAAGTGATCCAGAGTTCTTACTCAAAGCATAAGTAATCAGGCTCAATTATCTTACTTCAGACACATTATGCTCAATGCAGAAGACTCTGTTACTGAAAAAGATGGAAGGGATGAGAAGAAGGGGATGACCAGCAGCAAGATTGACAGTTTAAGTCATACTGGTGATGGGTATAATGTTGGAAGACTTGAAAGATCAGATTAGGGACAGGTTGTCATGAAGGAAATCAATCTGTGTGATCACTAAGAATCAACACCAATTCGATGGCACATAATCAATCAGTGGCAAAGGGTGTGATGTGATCTTAATTGAAGATACTTTCCATTGCTGGGAATCCAATTCTTCTGTAAGACATAGAAGAAACCAGATTACTTACCAAGTATGATAGCTGGGGTGGTTGTTGGTGGTTGCAAAGTCATGTCCAACCCATCACGACCTCATGGACAACATTCCTCCAGACCTTCCTGTCTTCTACCATTTTTTGGAGTCCATTTAAGCTCACACCTACTGCTTCAGTAACTCCATCCAGCCACCTCATTCTCTGTCATCCCATTCTTCTATTGTCTTCAATCTTTCCTAGCATTAGGCTCTTCTCCAGTGAGTCCTTCCTTCTTATTAGGTGGCCAAAGTAGTTGAGTTTCATCTTCAGGATCTGGCAGTCAGGATTGATCTCCTCTAGGACTGACTGGTTTGATCACCTTGCAGTCCAAGGGACTCACAGGACCATAGTTAGAAGTATATAATATAATAAAAATTCCAAGTATATACAATATAATTCAAAAATTCAAAATATATATAAGATAATATAAGTGGGGAGACACAGTCAAAAAGGTGTCTTCAGTTTTTTCCTGAAACTGAAACACAGGTACCAAGATTGGTTCCCCTGGAATATGGGTAGTTAAATTGGTTCCCCTGAGTTATATATAGTTGGCAAGTACATTTAGTTCTATCTGCATTTTCTCTTATCACAAATCAAAATGGGGTTCATAAGTGCTGTAGATACAGAATGGAGGATTTCCTGACACAAACTTTTTAAAAAATCAGTGGAAATCCTCTGAGAACCATTTCCATAATCAAAACAATTTCCATTTCTAATAATTATGCTGGAACAGCAAGCAGTACCTGATTAGATCTGAGCCAAATCAGCTTAGAGAAGTTTGCATCAGAGGTGGTATTCAGCAGGTTCTGATCAGTTCTGGAGAACCAGTAGCGGAAATTTTGAGTAGTTCAGAGAACCAGCAAATACCACCTCTGACTGGAGATTTTACAGTATCCTTCCCCCGCTATGCCCACCAAGCCACGCCCACAGAACCGATATTAAAAAAAAATTGAATCACACCACTGGTTTGCATGTTGAGGACAATTGTTGTGCTCCCTTGGAAATCATTTCAAGTCAAGGAATCATTTCAAGTCAAGGAAATCATTTCAAGTCAAAGCATTTCTTAAGACAAATGATTTGCACACCCCAGGCTGCAAACCAAAAGGGATGTTTCTCACCTTCAGATTTCCCTTTCTCTAAGTGAAATTAGAATGGATGGATGAATGCATTATGTCACTTTTAAAAAATATGTTGCTGTCCTGGGCTTGGGTTTTTTTTGCGGGGGGGGGGTGTTGCTTTTTTTTGTAATTGTGCAATGAACTTGTACCTTGAGAGGAAGAAAAGTTGCAAGAACTGAATGAATCAATGCTGAGTGCTAATGTGAGAGTTGCAGCTTGCTAAAATGCAATGGATCATTTGTCAATTCGAACACATGTGTGCTGCTATGAAATAGAAGCTGTAACTTCTAGGTTGGAAAATTGTGAATTCTGACCCTAAACCACTCCCACTCAGATGCCAGCTCCTGCTTTTCACCTTAAAGATGTTAACTATGACAAAGGTAGACAGAACAAATGTTTTATTTATTACATTAATTCCGATCTTGCTCTTAACTGTTTATAAATCTAGAAACCAATGCATCAAAACATTCACATTGTAAGACTTTTTGCCTCAATGGTAAGCTCCCAACAAGAACTGGCCAATGCTGAGAGCAAAGTTTGCCTTCATTAAGAAGCAATTTGCTTGCAAAATATGCTTATAATGCATGTAACAAAAACTCATGGGCTCTATTGCTGATGGGATAGGCCCTCTGGGCTGCAATGATTGACAGTTCAAAACCAGCAGAAGAAGCACTCAACTTTTTATTATATACTATTTGTCTGATTTCCAATTCCCATTTTCCCTGTGTGAGAAAAAGCAGATCAGCAGTAATTAAGAGCAAATAAAAAAAAATAGCAGGCAAGGAAATGATTAAATATCTTCTTCTTTCCACTTTTCTTTTGCCCAGTCTCCCCAGCTTTGCAACCAGATGAAGAAACCATAAGATTGGAGGTACATATATTTGCATTTGCAACATAACTCTACATTTTCAAGTTTATAATGAAGATGGTATTAACACATGGTTCCAGCATTTATCATTGGCCTGGATGATTGTAAATCAGGAAAACATGACAGAGAAATCTGGTCACTAGCAATGAATATCAGTGTGCCCAGAAGAAAGGCTTAAGAAATCGAGAGCACCAGAAAGCAGGCACAATAGGAGAAATGGATGCAAACTAACTATAACGTGCAATAAAGAAAAGATACATAAATGTTTTTAGTGAAAAGAAGGTAGCCAAGTAGGTATGTACATAATAGGAATGGATGCACAGAAATCGAACAGAATAATAGAGGGGACCTGGGAGGTCTTTTAGTCCAAACCTGTGCTCAGGCAAGAAATCCCAAACCATTTCAGACAAATGGTTGTTCAATCTCTTATTTAAATCTAGCAGTGTTGGAGTATTCACAACTTCTGGAGTTGTTCCACTGATTAATTGTTGTAACTGTCAGGAAATTTCTCCTTAGTTCTAAGTTGCTTCTCTCCTTGATTAGTTTCCATCCATTGCTTCTTGTCCTGCCTTCTGTTGCTTTGGAGAATAGCTTGACTCAAGGGATGGGATTCTACCAGTTCTCACCTATTCACTAGAACTGGTTGTTAACATTCTAAGCAGTTTGGAGAACTGGTTGTTTGAAGAAATTACTGGCCTAATCCTGTAAGGAAGGCAGGAAGGAAACATTCTGGTGTTGCTTACAGAAACTGCCTCTCCATTAACCCTTATTACATTCTTGGCAGGACTAGACTTCCTGTCTCGGAACGTCTCTGGAGTTCCCCCCCCCTCCTTTGCTGGTACTTTGCTTGTGTGAAGTGACCATTCAAAGTTACAATGGCACTGAAAAAAGGGACTTATGACCATTTTTCACACTTACAACTGTTTCAGCATCCCCACAGTCATGAGAGGCCAGGAGAGGAGATGTGTGCCTTGATGTGAGTGATATTGAGTTGGCCACGCCCAGCCAATAACATTTAATGGATAGGTGATTTATAAATATGTAGCCATGTCCACCCAGTCACATGATGTCCACGCAGTCACATGACCCAGTCACAAGCCACTTCCACCTAGTCACATGACCACCAAGCCACGCCCATCAACTAAGCCATGCCCACAGAACCAGTTGTTAAAAATGTTGAATCCCACCCCTGCTTGACTCCCTCTTCTTTGTGGCAACTCCTTTAGATATTGGAATCTCTTTAGATATTGGAACCTCTTTAGATATTGGAACCTCTTTAGATATTGGAACTCCTAGTCTTCTTTTCATTAAACTAAACATTCCCAATTCCTGTAACCATTCTTTATATGTTTCAAATAGTTTGGCGGTTATTTTATAAAATCTGAATTACCAGAGGAATGGAAAGCATGAGGCAGAAATTGCTCATCCACAGCTATGAAAACTTTTTGTCTAGAGGGAATTTTACAAAGACTCACATGCCATTTTTAAAATTCTGTGTGTGTGCCTTTGAGTCAGTACTGATTCTTGGCAATTGCCTGGGTAAGTCCTTGCAGTTTTCTTGGCAAAATTTTGGAAGTGGTTTACTCTTGCCTTGTTCCTAGGGCTAAGAGACCAGAACTGGTCCAAGGTCAATCAGCTGGCTTTTTGCCTAAGGTAGGATTTGAACTCATGGTCTTCCAGTTTCTAGCCTGTTGCCTTAACCCTTACAAAAAAACAGGCCTTGACATGCCATTATTAATGTTATTATACAGAAAAATTTGAAACCATGGTTTTCACTTCTTACCAGGCCTTCATGCACATTGAGTTCTTCCCAATAACCTAGGATTTCATAGTATATGCATGGATCCAAGCTCTGTGATTGAGTTATTATTATGAGTCAGATGTGTCGCGTTGAGCGACCGGTCTGTTGTTTCGCCTTTCTGGTTGATTGCTGAATTCCTCTCAGAAAATAACCCTCTCCAGGGTGAGATTTAAAGTAGCCCTCGCAAGGGCGAGACAGTGGGACCCTCGCAAGGGTGAGGCCAGGCAAGACTCACAAAAGAGTGATTGCCAAGCAAGCACAAGAAATAAAACACACAAAACACAAGAAATCTTCAAAATGAGGCAACTCTTTGAGCCTGGGGGAGATGGGATTCCCTGGCTGCCCTGGAACAGATGGAAAATGTCCGGGCCTCTCTCCTTCTCCTGCTCCCTTCTTCTGCTTCTCTCCTCCCCAGGCTTTTTGCTGTCCTCTTTTATTGTGCTAATTCAAGGGAGGGGGTCAGAGAGGAAATTTACAGAAAGGTAAAGAGATACAATGTTAATCTTTTTGACCAGTTTACGTGACATGAGTCACATACTCTATAAGCTGCTATAGACAGGCATATCTTATTTGAATACACATTCTTTGTCTCTTTTATTAACTCCCTTCTTGTCAGTGCTTTGCTTTTTAGCAAGATTTCTTCCTGTGGAAAAATACAAGACAGAACCAAGGTAAAATAGTCACAATTCCTCCTTTCTTTATTTTTTTGTGCTCATGACTCTAGGTAGAGTTCTTTCTCTTCCAGAGTAGTCTCACAAAGGTGGCAACAAGCCCTTCGGTTTGTTGATGCCTTGCAGAACCAACTCATACGAGGAGAAGTCCTCATCCCCAGTCGTGGCTGGACCTAGTTAAGAAATTTTCTTTGGGAGAAAAGAAGTTATTAATGTCTATTTCCTCCTCTGCCTCTTGGTCAGAGTACCATTCAACAGCGGTTTTTGACCAGATCTTTTGATTCAATGCTGGATGTAAGAAAGCTAACTGTTTTTGAGTATTGTTAATTTCATTGTCAAGTGTTTTCAAACGATCCTTCAATAATTTTAGTAAACGTCCTATTACACATGGACCAATAGTACATGCAAGAAGCAATAACACAAGAGGACCTATTAAGGCTGATAATAGTGTTGTTAACCAGGGAGAAAAATTAAACATGCTTTGATACCATGACTGTCCTTGAAATATCATAATTAGACATAGATATAGAAAGACGAATTGTAAAAATATTCCCTTCATCTCCTTGAGCATCCCACTGACGTCCTCCCCAGGTAAACCCAACCATCCATTGTTTTTTTGTAAGTGTCTTTCCTTTTGCAGTAAATGTGATTCTGAGTGGATTTAGTCTCTGTCCACAACAAGGCATTGAAGAGCAGGGAAGATGTTCTTGAGCACGGGTAATATGAATATAGTCATTTTTGGTAGGTGCTTCCCACCAGATATGACCTGTGGATACACAACTCCATTTTTACAATATCTGTCAACTACCCCACCATGGCAGCACGAGAAGCACCAGTACTGTGAGCAGGACAAAAATATAGTCTAAAGTTGTGAATAGGTGCTGGAGAACAGGAGCCTTGCTTGTCCCATATATCAGCTTGTAGTTCTTTATCTGCAATTTTTTTTACTCCTGTCCCCATTTCAGCAAAATCCATGAAAAGCTGACCATGGCCATCTAGTATAATTAGTGGTGGTGTTTAAAATATTTCCTTGAAAATCAAGGATAGTCCAGGTATATTTTTGAGGTTGATGTTCATTTGTAGAAGGTTGTATGCTTCGAGGAATGCGATGATAGCCAAATCTTGGAACAGCACGAGATGCAGACCGCTTAGAGATGGAGTTGTCAGCGATGAAGACAGGATACCCAAGATGGCGAGCTCGAATGGGAGCTGTAGTCTTACGATGAGTGTCATCAGGGATGAGGTGGCGTCTTCGCACGACAGGTGTTTTGTAGTGAACAGGAACCCAGGAAGATGAATGATGCAATATGCATTTGGTGACATCACAGGGTGGAAAGCAGCAACGAAGATGCCATTGCAGTTTGTCTCAGGAAAAGTTGTCTCAGAATTAGCTTGAGATGGCAATGTAGGAAAAGCAGAGGATAGTGGAGGAGATGCCAGTGAAGGAGTGGAAAGTAATAGAACAGTGTGATTAAAGTATGTGTGATTGTGAAAAATCCTAAGCAAGAATAAGATCCTATAGTAGATAGAGTAACATGTATAGTTAAAAATATTAAACAAGGAGAATAGTAATAGTGAACAGTAATGTCAGAAGTAGGCGAAAGAAAGCTACCATTGTGTTGGAAAACATAATTACATGTAGAAAGGAGATTATCTTTAAAAATAAAGGTAACAGTGTCAGCAAGAAAAGTAAAAATAGCATCAGGAGATGCCCTGAATTGAGAAAAAGACAGGAAATATTGATATCAGAAGAAAAATTAGAGTTAGAGTTAGGTTTGCCATGGTAAGGTCTGACACAGCGAGCAGGAACCCAAAGCACTCGATCAGGAAGTTGGACAGCAGCGTAACCTTTTCCCCAGGTGATGAGCTGTGCAGGACCTTTCCATGCAGGATCTGGAAGCTGTCTGAAATAAACAAGAGGGACGGGAAGAGGAACTACTGGCTTGGTGAAGTGGCGAGAAGCCGCTGTGGAAGAAGGAGAGCCAGTAAGATTAAGAAAGTTAAGAGAATAGAGAGTAATGTTCAAGATGTTTTGTAACGCCGGGAGGTTCGGGGGCCTAAGCCTTTTTCCCTATTTGCGATCAAGGGCATTTTCAGAGTTTGGTTTGCCCTTTCCACAATAGCCTGACCTTGGCTATTGAAAGGTATGCCAAATTTATGTGTGATAGCCCACTTATGGCAAAACTCAGCAAAGGAGAACTGACATAAGCAGGACCATTATCTGTTTTGAGAATTTTGGACATCCCAACGTTACGAATGACCGAATACAGTGATTAATAACATTTTTAGTAGCCTCTCCTCTTTGTAATGTTGCCATAATAAACCCTGAATATGTATCAACTGATACATGAATGTATTTCCAGGGAGCAAAGGGAGGATAATGAGTTACATCCATTTGCCATGTATCACAGGCTTGAGTACCCCTAGGATTAACACCTTCAGGGATACCTTTGGCCTGCAAGCTACATGTTGGACATTGTTGAATTATTGCTGTGGCTTCTTGATACGTAATCCCAAATTGCTGTACCAAGGCCTTCTTATTTTGATGGAAATAGTCATGACTCTCCCCAGCTGAAAGCTGTTGTGGAAGAAGGAGAGGAGGCCATAATTTTACAAGCCTCATCTGCCATATGATTGCCTTCTGCCAGGAATCCAGGCAATTGCTGATGACTTCTGATATGAGCTACAAATAAAGGTTTCCCTCGCTTTTTCAGCAGTGTCTGAAGCTGTAAAAAAGTGTCATGAGAGAAGGAGGGGTAACAGGAGAAATATATGCATGAAAATATGAGCAACCATCTGAGTAACATACATGCTATCAGATATTACATTTAAAGATTCCTGTGGAAAAGAGACAAGGCCAAAGAAAAAGCAGCTAACTCTGCTTGTTGTGCTGAGTTCTGTGGGGCAGTTAAACGTTTGTTCCATTGAGCATTTTCACACCATGCACATGCTCCAATATTTTTGAACCGTCAGTAAAGACAGTTAAGCCTTCCTTCAATGGCTGTTGGACAAAAGGTGATTGTAAAACAAAAGGAACTGTCTTCAACACCTGCAGTCTTGAATCAGATGGAAGGTGGCATGACACTTGGCCACACCAATCTTCCAATGCATCCTGCAGTGTTGTGGAAGTCTGAAAAAGAGGTTCCCATTGACTAATCTTAAAAGGAATATACAATGTAAAAATATCCATTCCCATCAGGGCTTTGGTTCTCTTGCGCCTTTTTGTATAAGAAAAGCCATTTGTGCTGCTTTAGTAAAAATAGAGGTTTTTGGAGTATGTGGTAGGTGTAACCATTCCAAGAAATGAAGATTTTTGCATTAGACACTTGAACAATTATTGCAGTCAATAGTTGATGAGTGGAAATAATAGCAAGAAGGTGGTGTGTCTGCAAGTGCACGGTTTACCCATTGAGTTGCTAGGGCTGTGTTTACTTGCTTTAAAGCTTCTAGATGCTGAGCTGAAAGATAGACCTTATCTGCAGGATTCTTTAATCCTACTAGTGCTTGAAAAAGCGGTGATAGTATCTGTGTGGTTAGAGCAAGATATGGTCTAGCCCAGTTAATAATTCCCAAGTACTGCTGTAATTGAACCAATGTGGTTGGCTGTGGAAGTGTGAGTGAAGGAATATGTGGAGATGCTGAGGAAGCTAAAACCTTGTGACCTAAATATTGCATTGGGTAGTGAGACTGGATTTTTCAGGTGCTATATGTAACCCTGCTTTTGCTAATGTGGTCAAGAGGATCGAAAAAGTTTTTTGTACCGTCCCCTTTGGCCCATCAGCTGCAATTAAGATATCATCCATGTAATGATATACAAGAAAATTAGGAAATTGAGATCTATAAGGATGCAGAGCCTCATTGACAAAATATTGACACATAGTTGGTGAATTAAGCATACCTTGTGGAAGAACTTTCCATTGATACCTAGATGTGGGTTTAGAGTTATTGAGTTCTGGCACTGTAAATGCAAAGATGATTCTATCCTTTTGTGCCAGAGGTATAGAAAAGAAACAGTCCTTTAAATCTATTATAAGGCAACGATCTCCTATTGCAGCCAATGCAAGATTATTAAGAGCAGAAGAATCATATAAGTAAGGAGCTGCAATCACACCCTCTATTGTAAGAGAAGAATTGGGAATAAGCAAGACAGGTGTGGAAGGAGGAAGAGGTTTGAAAAGCGTTGCAGAAGAGTAAAAACAGCACCAGGATCATCATACACAAGATCCTCTAACAATACCACAGGAAAAGTTGTGGCAGTTAGTTCAGCCTTTGTGGCGGGGCTAGCTGAAGACCCCTCAATTAGTATTCAGATTGCCACACAACATATTGTGCTGGAGTCATAAGCATAGAAAAAGCATTTTCCAATCATACAATAACATAACTGTATTAGCTGTAACCAAAGAATCAAGTATTCCCTAGTAAAAGGAGAATGCAATCCATAAGTTGTAACTGCATCTTTTATATTTTCAAAACTTTAAACTCAATGTTACTATGAACATTGCCTCTCCCCCAGGGATGATAGTCATAGGATAAGCAGAAGGTTCTTCTGTTTCTAAAGATAGAGGTGATGACAAAAGATTGGTTATGATTCCTCCCATAGGATTCTTAATAGGAGAATCAGAAAGAGAAGGAAGAGGAGGAGGAGGGGGATGAGGGGGAAGAAATATCTGAATAAGGAGGTGGTAAGGAAGAGTTTGATTCCAAACGAGCTGCAAGAGGCTTAGAAGTTTTTGAATTAGAAGAGTGGGAGTCAGAAGAAACAGGAGAAAAGGAATTTTCAGGAAGACTAGAAGGAGGATATATAATTGTAATAGCAGCCATTATTGCTTTCCAAGAAATAAGTATATCCATGGGAGCTCTGGGAACTTTATGTAAATATTTTCCTAATTTTTCCCAGTCAGAATGGTTAAGAGTTCCAGCAGATGGATAGGCTGGACAGTGAGCCTCAATATAAATTATAAATTTATTTAAAGATTTCTTAGAAATAGGGTACACAGTGGTACCATTGGTTTTTTGAAAGGAATTAGCTTTCTTCACTAGATTATAAAGTTCGTCCCTATGCCCTGACGAAACTTGAGAAATCGAGGAGCCCATTCTTACCTTTTTGTCGACGTAGCCTATTCCAGGCGAATAAGAATGAGGTGAAGAAGATGCACTTCTAGACAAAAGTCACACCTTGGAACCTGAAAGGCGAAGGGATCCCAGACGATTAGAGATCCCGGACGAGCCCCCAGCTGTCGCGTTGAGCGACCGGTCTGTTGTTTCGCCTTTCTGGTTGATTGCTGAATTCCTCTCAGAAAATAACCCTCTCCAGGGTGAGATTTAAAGTAGCCCTCGCAAGGGCGAGACAGTGGGACCCTCGCAAGGGTGAGGCCAGGCAAGACTCACAAAAGAGTGATTGCCAAGCAAGCACAAGAAATAAAACACACAAAACACAAGAAATCTTCAAAATGAGGCAACTCTTTGAGCCTGGGGGAGATGGGATTCCCTGGCTGCCCTGGAACAGATGGAAAATGTCCGGGCCTCTCTCCTTCTCCTGCTCCCTTCTTCTGCTTCTCCTCCCCAGGCTTTTTTGCTGTCCTCTTTTATTGTGCTAATTCAAGGGAGGGGGTCAGAGAGGAAATTTACAGAAAGGTAAAGAGATACAATGTTAATCTTTTTTGACCAGTTTACGTGACATGAGTCACATACTCTATAGCTGCTATAGACAGGCATATCTTATTTGAATACACATTCTTTGTCTCTTTTATTAACTCCCTTCTTGTCAGTGCTTTGCTTTTTAGCAAGATTTCTTCCTGTGGAAAAATACAAGACAGAACCAAGGTAAAATAGTCACACAGATGTTTAGACTGGGTTTGGCATTTTTGTCCACCAATCAATTCTTTCCCAAGACCTGGGATAGGCAAATGTTTTTCTTGAATGGTGTTTAAGGTATTGCTGCAGCATGTAAGCTGTTTCAAGTAAAGCTGTCCTTTGCAATTGACTTATGATTATTTTGACACTGTTGATATTGTTCAAGTTGTGCTCCAGATGTTTTGAAATTGCACCCAAAATGCCTGTTATTATGTATGTTTGTTTTCATTTGCCACAGTCCTCCTACTTTTACTTGCAGGTCTTTATATTTTGTGATTTTCTTTAACTTTTCCTCCACTATTCTACTGTCTCCAGGTATTGTCCACTATCCAGACTTTTCTGTCTTTCTTATCAAAAATTGTTAGGTTTGGGATGTTACTTGGCAAGTGCTTGTCTATTTGAATTCTAAATTCCCAGAGCATTTTGGTTTCTTCATTTTCTATAACTTTGTCTATTTTGTGGTTCCACCAGTACTCAGGGGTGGAATTCAAATTTTTTAACAACCGGTTCTGTGGGTGTGGCTCGGTTGTTAGGCATGGCTTGGTGGCCATGTGACCGGATGGGTGTGGCTTTGTGGTCATGTTATTGGCTGGGTGTGGCCAACTCAATATCACTCACATTGAGGCACGCATCTCCTCACCTGCTCTCTCATGACTGTGGGGATGCTGCAACAGTTGTAACTGTGAAAAACGGTCATAAGTCCCTTTTTTCAGTGCCATTGTAACTTTGAATGGCCACTCCACACAAGCAAAGTGCCAGCAAAGGAGGGGGGAAAAATTCCAGAGAAGTTCCTGAGACAGGAAGTTTAGTCCTGCCAAGAATGCAATAAGGGTTAACGGAGAGGCAGTTTCTGTAAGCAACACCAGAGTGTTTCCTTCCTGCCTTCCTTACAGGATTAGGCCAGTAATTTCTTCAAACAACCAGTTCTCCAAACTGCTTAGAATGTTAACAACCGGTTCTAGTGAATAGGTGTGAACTGGTAGAATCCCACCCCTGCCAGTACTTGCTTGCAGATAAATTGTAGCAGGCCAATTTGCTCTCTTTGGTATTAAGTAACCCTTCATGGTATACAAGCTTCAATGCATTTTCTTCACTATCCTTCAGATATTCTTTCTTCATGGTGTATGCACTTACATTTTGTGTCCACCTATGCTTCTTGAAAAATTGCTTTATTGATTTATTTATTTATTTACTTACTTACTTACTTACTTACTTACTTACTTACTTACTTAAAAATTTATTGGCTGCCCATCTTACAACAGGGAAACTCTAGTCATCTTACAATCATAAATGCTTTATATCAGCATGATATTTTGCAAGTAAATGTTCCATTGAACTAAGCTCAACTGTAGTTGACTTAATGGATGTATCCATTCTTGGCAGAATATTTCCACTACTTTTTCATACAACAGCCCAGTCTAGCCTACAGTCCCAGTATTCTTTATGGCCTTCCACTCAGTCGTCCACAGGGAGAGGGTTTTTTTTATTAGATCAGGCAAGATTTTTTTATTTACTTGGCATTTTCATTGCATTGTAATCCACTAAAGAGAAAATGAGTCCCCTCTTAGTCCCTCACATATATATATATCAACATTTTGTTGTAATTTTACTATTCTTATATTATGTTTACAATTCCTGGCCCTGAAATCCAGTTTTGTAAGTGAAGGACACAGCAGAATTTAAAAAAAAGAAGAAACATAAAGAGCTCACCCCCAGTCTCTTGCAAGGTTACATCAAAACAACATTGCAGAAGATGAATACATTTGCTCAAGTATTATCTGTACTAAGGTTGTAATAACCATATAAGTCAGTAATAACACAAAACCCAACATTTGACACCTGTGGGATAAATGTTTGCTGCTGTACCTTAGAATGCAGTACACTTGCTTTCAATATATTTTTATCCTCTATTCTCTATTTATCATTGTAACTAATAATTACCTATAGAAAAGGATGCAGAGGTGATGATGGGCCAAAAAACAACAACACCCCATCACCTTTACGATATTTGTTTCTCAGATTTTTACAGGAAGATATAAATGTGTTGCAGTGAATAAGAAAAGCTACATTATAATAACCAAACAAGGATAGGAAGGAAAATTTTCAAAACGATGCCAGTGCATTGCTTATCCAGAAAAGAAATTTTGGACAATCATAAACATCAGATGGAAATCTAAGAAGACTAAATAAAATCTATCCCTATTATTAGCAGGTATGGCCATACAATATTCTTTTTTTTTCTGAGTTCATAAAGCAAGCCACCATATTTATTGTAGGTCATTAATCTTTTTTCATAATGTGGGATAACATGAAGAGCCCATGGGTTTGCAATTTTATCACTGTCAATAATAGTATCATCATTTTGTTTGAATTCCAAACTAAATCACAAGGGAATGCTGGGAACCCAAAAGGGAACAAGACAGTGAATTTTCCAAGTACTGTGGCATGTGTCAGAATGAGTAAAAATGGAACGGTAAGATGGGGGGAAATGGCAGTGATGTAGATGTTCTGAAATGGAAAGCACAGATAGATGTCCAATTTTTCTTTTAAAAAGGACTAGATCCAGAAAGCAAGCAGCTTTCTCTACAAAGGAAATGTTCTCTTTCATCTTCAATATGAAAGATCTTTCTATAGGAATTTTCTGAAGTTCACATTAGGGGGCAAAACCATTTTGCTTCACCAGTTTTCTGCTCAAGTACTTCCCTAAAGGCTAACACTGGTTGTCATGTAACAGAGAAAAAGAAGAATGGAAATCAAATAGGCTTTTCTCTCTCATGCTTTCAAAATGATTTCCTATACAGTATTAAATTAAGGCTGCAATTCTATGGGGAAAAAGTCTATGTGTGGAGAGGAAAGAGAGAGAAAGAGAAATAGCAATTTATTTTCTATGTAATTTACAGGATTATCCCTATATATACATCCCTTTTTTTAGACACAACCAAATTCTGGTGTATTTTCATATGTAGCATTCCCAAACATATGCCGATGTTTGCATTTTTCCCCTAATCAGGAATGATGAACAACAAGAACCTGCATATTTCTGCCACATAGGCTGCATCTGAGTCTCTTCTGGCAGATAATATGTCAAAATAACACCAATTCATGACAAGTTTTATTTATTTATTTATTTATTAGATTCTTGTTTTTTTTCCCCTTTATCTAGAGAGAGCCATGGTTAGTTAGCACAGCATTGATCAAGCATTGAGAATCAAAATGTATTCCCAGCCTTTTGAATCTACAGGCAAGATGGGGGCAATAATGCATCAGATCATTAAGGTTTAGTGCTGATTCTGTGGTTTCCTTGAAATCTCAGTGATTCACATGAGGGTATATTTGTATATAGGAAAACATGAGGAATGTTACTGAAATCTGACTGGCTTTATTAAGTGGTTAAATTCATGCAGTTTAGTAAAAGCCAAATTACCTGACTTAACTACTGACTTTGGGGCAGTTCAAAAGGAATAAGTAATCAACAGTATCCAAAACATAGTTAATTTTGTTAATTAATTATTAGTGCTAACCTTATTGTTTAGTGTCAAAATTATCAAAATGAAGTAAAGTTTGACTAAACAAATGAAGAATACTAAATGAAGAAGTTCATGTCTATGATGATAGAGCTATCACAATGCTGTTGATTCAAGTTAGCAGTCTTTGGTGTGTTTATTGGGAAGGCGGGGTGTTGCTGTTATACTTTTTCTGTTTTTTTTTATTGTTTTGACATTTTGAGTTATCATCATCATTATTATTTTGCATGTCACCAGAGCCTATACATGGGAGGGAGGGAGGGAGGGAGGGAAGAAGGAGGGAAGGAGGGAGGGAGGGAGGGAGGGAGGCATAATACAGTACCTTTTGGTGAAAAGGTCTGTTTTTTATATTTACTGTAAGAAACATCATCCCCTTGGTAAACTTTAACATTTATCAGAGCCATAATTCACATTCTGTATTTATTTATTATTCCTAAAATAAAAATGGCTCAAAACCAACACCACAACTTAGCACATAATGTGGACACACCAATATGTTGTGACTCAGAGGTTTGAACCTGCTCTGTCAGAAGACATAGGCTCGAGTGATGAGGAAGATCTGGCATTAAGGTTTGAGCCTGCCTTGTTGAGTGATATAAATGGGAGTCAGGAGGAAGAGGAGGACTTGGCATTGGGGTTTGAACCTGCTTTGCTGGAAGTTTTGGAATCCTCATCCTCTCCAGGACCTTCCTTATTAGTTATGCCTCAGGTGTCGGCAGATAAGCAGGAGAACGTGCCGGAGTCCTTGGATGAAGATCAAACCGAAGAATGTTGGTTTGATGCAAGGAACAGACGTAAGCAGAAACATCAAGCACAAACTGGAAGGAGGCGTCAAATCAGGGACTGAAGAAAGAGACTGACACACCCCTCAGGGAATATAAGGAGGCGTGTTAGCTTTGAATCCCCGTTTGGGTCAAACTTATTAATTTGCATCTGCAGTTTGGACAAAGTATTCTGTTTGCCGTTCGTCTCTGATTTATAGTTCTGCTCGTTATCAGAATTTGCAGACAGCTTCTGGGAAATCTGCCAACGATGAATTCAGCCAAAGGAAAGTTAACTCTGTTGTTCCTGATATTGTCTGTTCATGTTTTTTCCTTTGGACATTTGGACTCTCACCTCGTGGCTACAGGTGAGACAGAACACCAATATATACCCTCCAAAGACTTAAAGCCCTGAAGGAACAATCGGGTTGTCAAAGCTTTACAAATGGCTATCAGGGTCTGAGACAATCAAATCTTAGAGGAGAGACAGGCACCACAATAAAATAGACTCCTAGGTTTCATCAGATGACATTGTTTCAAGAAAGCAACATCAAGGATACCCACACTACTGAAAGTGTGGGAAGGCAAAATAAAATAATAATCCAGAAAATAATCCAGAAAATAATCCAGTACTAAGGATTGATCCAGTGCTGTATCAAGAAAGACTTTGTAAGTGATCACCAATACCTTGAGTTGCATCCAGAAGCATACTTGGCAGCCTTATCAGGTTGACCAAGGAAATCAAAGCCACACATACTACTTTTGTTACAAGGTTATGGTAACATAATCTTTCATATCTAAATACAATCTTCTCCTCTCTCCTTTTATCTTTGTGAAAACTGTGGAAGGTCTTGTCTGAGATGTTTTCTCAACTTACATTTCTGTCCCTAACTTGGATTGCTTTATCTGACTGTTGTTTTGATTGTGGCTCTTCATCCTGTTTCTCATGTTTATTTATTCTGCCAACTCAATCACTGGGGGAACACACAGAACATGAAGTGCAGGTTTTATATGGTTGCCCATGACTACCTATACCACTACATTATGGATCAGATGCAGCTTTTAGATGGTCTTCAGGGGCACCCCCACATGCAGCAGATTGCAATAATCCAACCAAGAGGTGATTAGAGTACTATGAGCAACCTCAAGTAAAGCCTTCAGGTCCCAAATAGACATAATTATTTCCCAAGACTGAGTTATGCAAAGGAGCTCAGCTACTATCTGTTTTTTGATCCCTCAGTACTAAGGATAAAAAAAATTGAGATAAGATAGTCTCAAAATTGACAATCACTTGTTCTTCCCAGAGTTACATCCAGGTCTTCTACATCCAGGCATTCAAGCCTTCAAGTACTAGGACAAAATGTTGACAGTATCACTTGGACTGGCATGGCAGAGATGTATAGTTAAGTATTATCAGCATCTTTATGTTCAATTCTTTAATAAATGTATTGGCAATTGGAATCAGATTAGCTTTTCCTAGTTAGATTGGAGGATGACCTTATTCATGTCCTAAATGTACATTCTCACTGTTCTTAAGAGAATAGAAACCTCTGGAAAGGGAGTTGATCCTTCTCCTGGAAAGCAACCCTTAGCTCTAGATCTTCATGTATCCAGATTAAGATTTCATAATTGTTCTAAAACTTGAAAAGAATTTTCTATTGGAACTTCAGTGACTACAAAAAGTGATTGCCACAGAAATTGCAATCCTTTGCTCAAAGTAAGAAGCAAACATATTAGCCATGCACTGTACTCAGGAAGAGAAGAATCTGGACTATACTCTCTTCTGCCTCCCACTGTTGCCACCAAGCATGACAATCCAGGAAATGTGACAACCTGACCTATCTTGTAAGGTTGGAGGTGCACTAACCATCCACCCCAACATGGTCATAATGACATGGTTGTTAAATAATGTTGTAGCTCTAGAAAATATAGAAAGTAGCTATTTATTAGTGCTGAACTGAAAGACGGTGGAAACATTTCAGAGGCCTTCAAAACTATCTTGAATTGTAACTCTTCTTTTCTACTAAAGCCATTAAAATGCAAAGCCAGTCAGCTCATAAACCAAATTAGACAGCTCTTAATTCTTGACTGCATAATGATCCTGGTGCTTATTTCATCAACGTTTAATATTTTTATAACTGGAAGCTGGATTGATTACAAGTTATGTATATTTTTGCATGCATGCATTTAGCATGACTAATCATCCAAACTATGCCATCATTGCATGTCCTCATGATGTCCGATGTCATGACAAAAAGGATGGAAAAGAACAGCACTTTAGATGAAGTATGTTTCCAGGACACATCTTAGAGTTTAAAAAAGACCAACTTAGAAAAATTTCCACTGTAAAAGTAAAATTGGATTTCTAATTTGCTGAACAAAAACTAACTGTTTCATGGTCACATCAACCAGTCCTTCAACATTTAATAGTATTTGGCATCTCTTTATGAAAGAGTATGGAATTGTTTGGAAGGAAAACAGTATTAGAGAGAGAAAAATTCAACTTTATGTTGTAAGAAATTAGCCTGAGTTTTCTTTGGATCCAGTCATGCCATAGTTGACTATATGATGATGGAGGAAAGGGTGGATTGAGACCTGGATCTGGTATTCACATTACATCATAGTGATATGTTGTAAGTGAAGCTAGCAAGACTTGGAATTAATGAAAAAAAATGCTTGCTAGCTTATTGCAGGGAAAGAAAGAGACAACAATTTAATCAGAATAACAAAATAACTGAGTTAAAAGGGACCTTGGAGGTCTTCTAATCCAATCCTCTGCTGGACAAATTGCCTGGACAAAATTAATATCTTTGTTATCTTCCTCATAGCAATGGAAATGTCTTGCTTGAGCTCAGTGGTTGACCATGAACTCTGATAATTTTTTCATGTTGACTATGATCCCTGGTTCCCTGAGACCAAGGAAAGAGGCAACAACAAAATATTTCAGTGATAAGGATGTCCACAGAACATTCCTTGGAAAAGGCAGCATCCTGCTAGTATTTCAGTGAACATTTGAAATAATTATTTGTAGGATCTGCAGTAAAGAACTTGTGCTGCAGAATATAGCTAATTGATCCATACACACTAAAATGCTTGAAATAGTTTGCTTCTTGACTTATTTGCATGTTGGTGATTAAATGGGTGTATCTATATATCCTGCCTTTATGGATGATTGCTTTAAATGCAGTGACTATAGCTGAAGAGAGATGAAATCGCTTTCTTTTCCTAGGCTGTCAATTCAGCCTTTTAATTCAATATAAATTGGTTTTTTAGGGGAAAACCCTTGACAAATAAAAATAAGTAATGTGACTGATCAGGCATTTGGAAACAAATTGATTTGGGCCTAAATCCCAGCTGTGTAGGTAAATAATGACAAATATTCTAGCAGGAATCAAATAAGATCAGTAGCAGGGTTAGATAGTCTAAGAAGCACAAATAATACATCTATAATTTTGTGTCTTTGAACAAAAGGCTGCAAGGCATGTTCCTTTCTTTACTTAGTGTTCTATGCCATTGCCCTTCAATATTATTCTATATTGTAAGCCCTGTTTTTACAATGCACTTTGGAGATCTTCCACATATGAAAGCTAACAGGACACTTAAACAAATCTATCACCCATTGTGTTTTCAAAAATTCAAAGCGTCACCTTTCATTTCTCAAAACGATACACTTTTAAAAGATATATAACTCTAAGTAGGAGACTGATATGAAGAGAAACAGGGATAACTCTCCAAAGCAACTAGTTCATATTCAGATGAATTATGTATGTCTGGAGTGTCATTTCAAATTATTGAAGATCTGATAACCTTTCATAGCACTGCTACTACTACTGATATAATTCCTCTATTTCTATTTATATCCATATCTATCTGTTAAATATCTATCTAGTCTCCCATATTCCTGAACCTAAGCAGCTGGCACTTTGGGGAAGTCTTAAACAGAGATGATATTCAGCAGGTTCTGACCAGTTCTGGAGAACCGGTAGCAGAAATTTTGAGTAGTTCAGAGAACCGGCAAATACCACCCCTGCTTGGAGATTTTACAGTATCCTTCCTCTGCCAAGCCCACCAAGTCACTCCCACAGAACCGGTAGTAAAAAAATTTGAACCCCACCACTGGTCTTAAGTCATAAGAATTTCACCTGGTTAACCCTATGGAAGTGGAGAAGGTCCTTGGAGCTTTGAACTCTGCTACCTGTGTTTTATATCCTTGGCCTCCACCCCTAGGTAGTCAAGGCTTCCTGGGAGAAGGCATGCCTTGGTTCCAAGCAGTGATGAATCATTCTTTGTAGGGTATTGCAATATGTGCCCTCCTCAAGAGGCCAATCTTGTATCTAACAATATAGAAACTTTCATCTCCTGTAGTCTCCAATCTTCCCTTTTTAGAAAGAGTTATTGAGAAGGTTGTAAATTCAGAACATCGGGAGTTCTGGAAGAAGCGGGTCAGATTTCAGATTAGATTGTAGAAACAATTGCAGCAGTTGTTAAATTATTAACATGGTTGTTAAGCGAACCTGGCTTTTCCATTGACTTTCCTTGTCAGAAGATCGCAAAAGATGATCACATGACCTCTGGGATATTGCAACCATCATAAATATGAGCCAGTTGCCAAGTGTTTGAGTTTTGATCACATAATGATGGAGATGCTTGAAGGGTCATAACTATGAAAAATGGTCAAAAGTCGCTTTTTTCAGTGCCATCGTAACGGTCACTAAACAAACTGTTGTAAAGTCAAGTATCTGCCTGTATCTCTAAGGAGCAATTCTCTCCTCCCCCACAAACTTATAAAGGAAAAATATCTAAATTTTAAGTGTGAGGTCCTACAATTTTATTCATGTCATTAAAGCAAACGGCAGACCAAGGGTGGGATTCTACCTGGTTGGTCCAATTCTATAGAACCGGTTGTCATGATTCTGCCCAATTTTTGAGAACCAGCAAATCACACCACTGGCTGGTCCCTCCCCACCCCGCCCCCTCACTCCTTACCTGGCATGTGCGCCATCAAACTTGCCTGCATGTGGTAAGTTTCTATTTTTACTTTTTTTTTTCCTCAACCATCAGCTGTTCTGCTGTGCTGGGAGATTTAGATTAGCTAGAAAGCAGGAAATCGCTGGATTTCTTGCTTTCCAGCTAATCTAAAAGCAGAGGTGAACCTTCCTTAGGACTGAAGCTTCTATTTTTCAGTGCAGACTCAGGTAGCTGATTGCAGAATCATAGATCTCTAAGTGAATCTGTGAGCAACTCAATCTACCTGCCTGCTTTGCCTGATTTTGGGTAAAAGTTGCTCTTTTATATAAAAAAATCAATATTTACATAAATATTTATAATATTTACATACAAGTCATGCCCAGTCAATCACATGACCACCAAGCCAGGCCCAACCAGTTGCATGACCACCAAGCCACACTCACAAATTAGGCCATGCCTGCAGAACTGGTTGTTAAGAAATTTGAATCCCATCCCTGCAGAAGACCGACAGATATACAAGAACTGTGAGTTTGTACAAGCTGAATAGGCTTCTAAAACCTAAGGATAGAAAGCAACCTTTTCTTCCGCCTACACCTAATAGCACAAGTCAATATTAACAGCAAGACAATGGCAAGTCCTAAAGCCTGAGCAAAAGAGAAGGTCAGGAGGTAGGGAAACAGGCTCCTTTCCTCCTCCTTTTCCGGAATTTTGGTCTGATTCAGCTTCCCTTTTTCTCCCGTGGGTTTCTCTAATCTTTTTGTGGGCATTTTTCTCCGCGTATCTTCTTGTCTCAAATTTCCTTCCACTACCTGTCTGCTATTTTTAGTCTTTTCCCATGGGTTCCAAATCTTCCATTAATGCAGTTTTCCTCCAGCCTCCTCCTGGGCTCAATCCTGTGTACAATCTTCTCTTTTTCCATCCAATTAAGCTTTGGGTACACTGTTTTTCCCTTCCTTTGTCTCATAACTCTGAGATGGGAAATCTCTGGTAGAACTGCTTCTTTTAAGCTTCCTCACAAGTAATATTTCTGCTATGGAAGAGCAGATCCCCTGATGAAGTATGTCCCAAATGACCTTGTCTTTCTTTTTTTTTTTTTTTAATCTAACAACTCCTGTGCAACATCCAAACCTGTGGGGTTTATATCTTCTTGGCTACTCTTCGCCTTCTCCCAAAATTAGCTCACCCTATACACCTTGTGCCTTCTGCCTCCTATTTCTCTTACCTTACATTTGATCTATAGGGAGTTATCTAAACTTTCATTCTTAGATGTTAGGATGGCCAGCATTAAAAGTAGTACAGTTCTACTAATCTCTTTCCTACATACTGCAACTGACCTTAAGAACCTTAATCGGTTTGCATAAGACTGAATTCCTTTACTTGTTTTTCAGCTCTGTTGCAGCCAGCTAGGTTACATCAGTAGGTTTCTCCTGAGCAGTTCTAGCCCTGCTGTAGGCATGTTATAGTTCCAAAACACACATAAAAGCACAGCTCTTCTCTTATACAAAGGAAGGGGCCTTTATTTGAGAGGTTTGATATAACAGTAGGATATGAATTAGTTTCTCTGAAGGATTGCAGTTACAATCTGGCCCATGGCAAACATGAGCATGCTTAACTACAACATGGCAGAAGAAGCTTAGTTACTGCTACAAGTATATTTCTTCTGTTTTTATTCCTTTGCTGGAATCCCTCTCTGGCTAAGTATCAGCTGGAAGAGCCTCAATCTACTAAGAACAGAATAGTACTGGGCTCAGGATGTTGCTGCTAGATTTTGTATTTTGAGAAATATTGTTTATCCATTTAAAATAAGCACTAAAAGTGCCTTCTTACAGGATCTCTTTTCACTTTTTGGTATAATCTATAGCCCATTGGGACAATTACTAATCAGCTTCCCTGCTTAGTTTTTCAAGATGAGCCAACATCCAGCAGATACTGCAGTTTGCAATGGCAAATCTAAGGCTGTGACAAAAATCCTAATTGTAATATAGAGAATTTTAAGAATTTGCCTCCATGAAAATCAAGTAAGGACCTTGGTTGATTCAAAATTAAAAGTTGAAATTCCATTTTGGGGGGTGAGGGAGCAACTAATTCTTAGGTGAATGGAAGCAGGAAATTCAACAATCTCCAGTATAAACAATGAATTGCCGTAGTAGAATTTGAACTGTCCACAGTATTAATAATTAGAGAAGCATGGTATCTATATTTGTACCCGTATTGATGAAAGTTGGAACTAACCTTTTTTTTTGGGGGGGGGGGGGTCAATTTTTAAACTTTATGTTTTGTTCTCCTCACCCATTTTCCTCTTTTGTTTTAATTTTGTATTTTAATCTTGTTTATTTTTTGAAATTTATTTATTTTTATAAAAAGAGAGAAATATGGTATTGGGTTACTTAGTTTTAGTATAATTAACTAATAAAAACAAATCAAATGCATAGGGCAATGAGATTCCTTGTGGACTCCAAAATTGGTTGCTTGCTCCAACCAATACTAGGTAAAATGGTTATTTCCTTGCATACTGAAGGATAAGGATTTTTGATAAATCTACTTTTTTCCATTTAGTTAAACATGCCTATGATCTTGGAATCTTCCAAAATGGGTGAGAATTTCCTTGTTCAAGGTTTGTCCTTCATTGACTTGTTGTATGAATGAATTTGTGATTTCATGATAGTTCTTTGTCCCACTTTTTTAAAGGTTCTGACCAGGTTCTGACAAGTTCTGAAGAACCGACAGCGGACATTTTGTGTTGTTCGGAGCACTGGTAAATACCACCTCTGACTGGAGATTTTACAGTATCCTTCCCCTGCCACGCCCACCAAGCCATGCCCACAGAGCTGGTAGTAAAAAAACTTGAATCCCACCATTGGTGGGTTTGTCATTCAAAACTGAAGGATTTTATAGACTGATAAAAAGTCAAGTGAGGAGTAAGATAAGGCACTGAGAAGAGATATTAGGCATTCCAAACCTATAGTAGCTTTAGATATACGTGGGCAAAAAACAAAATTTAAAAATTAAGCACAAATGTATTTTAAAGCCAGACAAGAAAAATAAAAGTAATTATTGTTTATGGTATGTAGACTAGATAGAGTTGACTGAAAATCTTGTCCTATATTTGATGTGGAGAAAATGGTTCAATGCCTCACCACTTATTCTTTGCTATTCTATCCATTTGTCTAAGAACAATGTGAATGAGGTAATCAAGTTGCTAGATCTGTTTAAGGGAGGAAAAATCATACGAAAAGAATACCCCAAAAAGAAGACAGTAATTTATATGGGGGCTTCTCCACTAACATACATTTCAGAACAAATTTAGCTATGGAGAGCTGAGTACTTATCACACTTACATATTTTGAAAATATAATGTTCTTTTTAAAATTGAAGTGGAAAGCATTATAGCGTCTGTGGGGAAAAAAATTAAGTGGTTTTCAAGGAGGCTGGGAGAAAGATATAGAAGACAATATAGACTGAAAGTGATTGAAAGCTGCATGAAATTAAAAGAAGACAAAATATTCAGACTGGTGTCAGCCAAAATAAAAAAGGAGATAATAGTTATCCACTGATGATACCTTACATTAGTATTGCTCGGGGCTACACAGGACATTTTAAATCCACTCTGTTTATTCCAATCTCTGGCAGATTGTTTTCTTTATGAAGATGCTGAAATTCATTTTGTTATTATGTCTGGCTTCCACCATCCAAAAGGTGAGTGTTTTCTTGTATGTCATACTTTTATTGGCTCCTCAAAATGTATAAATCAGAGTATTTTTACAAGATTCATTACAGACCCATGTCCAAAATGCATCAATAATTCTTACTACATATGGAAGGATCTAATTTACTAACATGTATGCCAATACATTAGTGAAACATGTAAAGACGGTACTGTGGAAGAAAAGGAAATCTGCCATGGCTTTCTATGGAAATTTATTTATAAGGTCTGCCAAAACAGAGTCCAACATGAGATGGGTTGTCAGCACTCACGGACATCAGTGTCTTTCATTTTCTTGCCAAAAATCTGTGAGAGATCTGCAAAGGAATACACATTTTCTGAAACCTAAAATATACCAAAAATGGTAATTCCTAGAAGGAGAAAATGAGCTCCCTTTGGATACAAGTGCATTTTAAAAATCTGCATCAGAGAAAATCTGCAATGAAAAGATGCTACCCTTAATTGTGTGACAACTGTGGCTGGGCAAAGTGTGTTAGCTTAGCTTCAGAGGGGGAAAAAAGGCTTTGTGGCACAAAGACATCATTTTCCTCCATGAGGCACTTTATATTGTCTCAGAGTTTCCTGGATCTCCACTCCGTCTCTACATGCAGATGCTAGGAGGGGCTTATGCACACTTTGCCAAGCATTGCTGGGGAAGAAGTTGCTGCTGTACAGATGATGATGAGAGACTGCGCAGCTGTCAGGCTGAGGCCAAGAATGCCATAGAACAGTCCATACAGATTTCTGTTCTTTATTTGTTTACACACAACAGACAGAAACTTGACAGATTAAACATTTAGTATTCTCACCCCAATAGATATACCTTGGGAGAGTCTAGGGAGTGTCTATCCTTATCCTCTTCTTCTGTCTCTTATCCAGCTCTGGGCTGGGCTGCCTCTTGCTTCGCCTTCCCTTTTTAGAACATGCTCCCTCCTGGGAAACTGTCTTTTCACTGTAGTCCATTACACCAAGTCTCTTTCCAGGGACCCCATCTCTTACAGTAGTACAGCAAAGCCAAAAGTAAGATGGCTGCTTCACCTTACTTTTGAAGCAAGGAGATCATGATGCTTTGGGGAACACGTAACATAATAATATATGAAGTCCAGGTAGTCATTGGGAACAGTTCAGCAACTGTTCAAAATTACAATGGTGCTGAGTGAGAAGTATTTTCAACTGGTGTGTGAAGTTGTAGCCATTTCAGTCACATGGTTGCAATCCAGGTGTTAAGATGCTTGGCTTGTGATTATGACATTGCAGCAAGCAGTGATCATAAGATCATCATTTGTGACATTCCCTGCCAGCTTCCCACAAGCAAAGTCAATGGGGAATCCAATAAGGAAGATCATAGGTTGCTTCTGTAGGTTATTCCTGTCACTTTTTCTCCTGAAAAACTCCATTATGGACTCCAGAGCTCTCATATTCCATAGTAACTGTTAAGTTTGAGCAATGAGAGGCTAAACCAGAGCATGAGTGCAACAATACTTTATTTTACAATAAAGGGCTGACCATGCTTGCCACGCCTGGAACTGGCTCGCAGCAATCAGCAACTGGTTGGACCCCGCAGCCTGCTTTTATAGCTGGCTGCTGGAGAGAACCAACCAATGGGAATGGGGGAATAACGCCCACACAAAGTGAGTGGACCTGAGTGAGAACTCCTAGAGTTCTCAGGACATAACACCCCTTCCCCCAGATGCGAACATGCATAGTCCTTGAGGTAGACGGGGGTTTGTGTTGGCGTCCGAACGGCGCAGCTCGGGAACATTGTCTGTCTGTTCGGTATCAGTCTGTGACGGTTGAGCCGGCATAGTGTCGCCAACGCTCCCTCCGGACTGGGCATCCTCGGAAACCACCGGGTTGGTTACTGGGGTCGAGCTCTCATGGGTTGGATCAGGCTGGTCAACTCTCTGGGCGCTGTTGTCCGAGTTTGGGTTGACCGGAGCGACCGCTGGTGCAGACTGGTCGTTGGGTGCGATGTGGCTGGGCGGCGGATGTGGTGGTTCCTCTTTGACTGGAGACTCTGGATTCTTGTTGGCAAGGGTGCTGGGGCGCCTTCTAAGCTGGTCTATGTGTCTCCTCCAGGCGCGACCATCCTCCAGCCTGACCCTATACGATCTCGGCCCGGTGACGGCGATGACTTCGCCTGGAATCCAAAGTGGGTCCCCAGCGAAATTCCTTGCGAATACTGGCTCCTGTAACATAAAATGTCTAACCCCGAAGTAGAAGCGAGGGGAGAGTCAGGGCAGTATTGAGGGTGCAGTCTGTCCAATACAGTCCTCAGGCGCCGGCCCATTAGAAGTTCCGCTGGGGACTTATTGGTGACTGTACAGGGGGGTTGAGTGCTGGCTCATCAGGAACCGTGCGAGTTTGTGGTGCCAGTCATCCCTGCCAAACCTAGCGAGGGCCTCTTTGGTGGTCCTGACGGCCCTTTCAGCCAACCCATTACTGGCAGGGTGAAATGGGGCTGTGAAAATGTGGCGAATGCCCAGGTTGGCAGCAAAACGGCTGAATTCTACTGATGCGAACTGTGGGCCATTATCGGAGACAATGGAGTCAGGTAGTCCATGTATAATGAACAGGCGCGTTAGCACGTTGGTGATTGCTAGTGTGGTGGTCGTGGATAGCTGTGCCACGTCTATCCATTTGGAATAAGCGTCACGACCACTAGGAACATCTTTCCATGCACGGGCCGGCCAGATCGATATGGATTCTAGACCAAGGGCGCTGGCGCTCTCCCATCTGGTAGGGGTGGCGGCGGGGAGCAGGACGGGATTCCTGGCAAATGCTGCAGGAACTTACCCAATTGACAATGTCCTCGTCTAGACCCGGCCACCACACGTAGCTGCGTGCTAATGACTTCATTCTCACGATGCCGGGGTGTCCCTCGTGCAACGCCTCCAGGACTCAGGTACGCAGCGAGGTCGGAATGACCACTCGAGTGCCCCACAGTAGACAACCCTGCAAACTGGACAGCTCCTGCATGCGAGTCTTAAAGGGTGCGAATTTGTTATCAACATTGCCTCCCGGCCACCTCCTCACCCAGTCGAGCACCTGGGCGAGCGCTTGGTCTGCCTTGGTTTTAGCGGCGATGTCAAGGGCGGTGATGGGCAGGTCCAACTGGGTGATTTCGAAAATGGTGTTGACAGGAGCTGGGTCTTCAGCCGGAGCGGGTAAGGGGCAGCGACTGAGAGCGTCGGCGTGGGATAGAGTTTTGCCGGGCGGTGGATAAGTTTGTATGAGTAGGCCGCTAGGAAAAGTGTCCACCTTGTCATCCTAGGGGAAAGGACTTGAGGTGTCTGTTTGTCACTGGCCAGTAGGCCCAGGAGGGGTTTATGGTCGGTGACCAGTTCAAGAAGTGGCCAAAAGGAATTCGTGAAACTTTTTCACGGCCGCAACAGCTGCTAGGGCTTCCTTGTCTATTTGGCTGTAGTTTCGCTCCGTGGCCGAGAGCGTCCTGGAGAAAAAAGGCGATGGGGGCCTCGGCGCCATTGGGGAGTCTGTGACTAAGGACCGCCCCAATTCCAAAAGGGGATGCGTCTGCTGCCAGTACTAAAGGAAGGTTGGGGTCGAATTGGATGAGCACTGCCTCTGACGTAAGTAGTGATTTGACGGCGTTAAACGCCTGGTCTTCTTTGTGCCCCCAGTGCCACGGTGACTTTTTGTCTAGTAATCTGTGTAGGGGTTGGCTACTGAGGCTTTATGGGGCAAGAAGGATGCATAAAAGTTCAGCAGCCCCAAGAAAGCTTGTAGCTCCGTTTTGGAGGTTGGTGTGGGAGCTTCGTGGATTGCCCTAACCTTGGACTCCAGGGGTGAATGCCAGAGGCGTCAATTTTATAACCCAGAAAGTCCACCTGTCTAGTGGCAATGGCGCATTTTCTTTTTTTTAACTTGAGGCCATGCTGTCTGAACCTCTCTAACACTGCTCGCACTCTCTGGAAGAGTTGGGGTCTGTCCCTGGCCGAGACCAAGATGTCGTTGAAGTAGGGTACTACACCAGGGAGGCCCTGTAAAATCCGCTCCATGAGGGATTGAAAAATACCCGGGCAACACTTACGCCAAATTGGAGACGCTTGCATCGGAAGGCACCCCTGTGAGTGACGATGGTCTGAAGTTCCGCTGTTTGGTTATCAACAGGGAACTGCTGATATGCTTGAGACATGTCCAATTTAGCAAAAATACTGCCCGGCTCGAATGTGTGTAATAAGTGCTGAATGACGGGCACAGGGTAGGCGCTAACTTGTAAATATTTATTGATTGTTGTCTTGTAGTCCGAGCAAATTCTCAGGCTACCATCTTTTTAAGGGTGTGACAATGGGCGTCTCCCACTTGGCGAAATCTGTTGGCTCAATGACCCCTTGTTTTAGTAGTTTATCCAATTCAGCGTCTAGTTTTGGTCGAATAGCAAATGGAACTCTACATGGTTTTAATCTGATTGGGACTGCCTGGGGGTCAACGGTGAATGAGATGGGGTTCCATTATAACACCCCAGCTCCTCGCTGAACACATCTGCGTAGTCAGCGAATAAGGAGTCAGTGTCTGAGGTTGAGACAGCATGGACTCCTGTTAGCCCTAGGCCGAGGTGGGGAAACCAATCGAGCCCCAATAAGGTGGGTAGATTGCCGTTAACTACCACTAGAGGTAGGTGGCCTTTAAAAGCTCTAAAACTGACAAAGAACTTGCCTCTGCCGATCACGGGAATTGCCTTCCCTGGTAGTCCTTCAGACCGAACTGGCATCTCTGAAGCCGGGTAGTAGATAGGCTGGGATGGAGTCTCTTGAGGGTGCTCCACGAGATTATTGAGAGCGCTGACCCTGTGTCAACCTCCATGTGGCACGGTTTACCTTCTAGGGAAACGGAGAGAGAAATTTTACTAACAGTGTGGCAAGTACGCCTGGCAAGGTGGTGCGTGCGACAGTTTAATACTTGCCTCTGTGGTCCCGAGTGCAAGGACGGGGGTCTGTGTGCAGCGCTTTGAGGGGCTTGGCAGACTCTCGCGATGTGCCCCCTCTTGTGGCAGTTGTTGCAAGTGGCTCCTTTAAACTTGCAGGTGGCCCTTTGATGCGATCCCCACAGGCTAGGCACAGTGTGATGTGCTTGGGTGGACCGGTGTATTCTTGTTTGGCCCCTACCTGCGATCGTCTGTCGTTGGCGAGGCGGTGGACGTCGTTTTCATCGTTGTGGGTTTCCTCCGCTTCCACCTCTTCGGAATGGACTGGGAACGATGCCAACTTGGCACTTGGGCCCTGAATTTCAGTGGCTGAGTTCGTTGCTAGCTCGGCTGCTAGGGCCTCCTCGACCGCTTGCGCGAGGTTGAGGTCTTTTTTTGCTAGCAGGCGCCTCTGTAGGTTGAGATCCTTGACCCCACAAACTAATTGATCGAGGAGCATGTCCTCCAGGTATGTTCCAAACCTGCAGTGCAGGGCTGCTGTTCTGAGGGCGGCCATATATTGATTGATGGTCTCCTTACTTGATTGCTTCCTCATACGGAACGTGAACCTCCTGGCGATTTGTGAGGGCCTGGGAGCGTAGTGGTTAGTGAGGATCTCAAGCAACTCGGACCATGGAACGTTTTTCAATTCTCTCGGCGCCACAAGTGCTGCGGCGGTATCGTAAACGGTGGCTCCGCAGTAGATTAGGAAATAGGATTTTTTCCGATGCTCTCCCGCATCCGCCCGGCCGACCTCATGGATGTAATGATTGAAGCGGTTCTTATACGATTCCCACTTCTCTTCGTCTGGTTTAAACGCCGGGAATACTGGGTTGGAACTCATGGTGCTGGAACGGCTGGGCTACCTGCGGAAAAATCTCTCTGGGACAACGGGCGCTTGTGAGTTACTAGTGATATCAGCTCTGGAGAGGTTTTTTTGCTACCCTCTCTTTTTCTCTCTGGGTTACCACGTTGGCTGCTAGCCGTTGGAGGTGTCTTGATTCGCGCCAAAAGTGGGTGTTAATGACTTCCTACAGCGCTGTGCTGTGTCTCCTACTGGCTCGAAATTCAAATGACACCCGTGCTTGAATTTCGCGCCAAATACAGAGCGGCTGCGGCTCGCAGCGCTTCACTTTCCCCGTAAGCGGGGCTAACAAGCGGCACAGACGCTTCTAACTTTTTGAACCAGACCGCTTTCTCTGGCTGCGGATCAGCGTTTGCTCTTTTTGATCGCTCGTTTTGTTGGCTGACCGCTCTCTCTGGCTGCGGATCAGCGTTTCCCTTTATCGCCAGCCGATCGCTCTCTGGGCTGCGGATCGGTGGCTAGTGACTCAGCGGTTGCATGGTGCTACTGGTAGCCATCCCATCCTCGTCGCCAGTGTTAAGTTTGAGCAATGAGAGGCTAAACCAGAGCATGAGTGCAACAATACTTTATTTTACAATAAAGGGCTGACCGTGCTTGCCACGCCTGGAACTGGCTCGCAGCAATCAGCAACTGGTTGGACCCGCAGCCTGCTTTTATAGCTGGCTGCTGGAGAGAACCAACCAATGGGAATGGGGGAATAACGCCCACACAAAGTGAGTGGACCTGAGTGAGAACTCCTAGAGTTCTCAGGACATAACAGTAACCACCTGCCCATCTGCAATACACAGCACCCACTTGTAGTGCTCTCCCACCTGTAGAGCTTCCTGAGTCTCCTCCCCATCACTTGCAGATGCTGGAAGAGGCTTATGCACATTTTGCCAAGTGCTGCTGGGTTGCTTTGCTCAGCTCTTGCCAAAGCCAGAAGTGGCTTCTGTACAGATGCTGATGAAAGGCTGGGAAACTGTAGACCAACCATCCCAGCCACTGCCCACCTATCCTTACTAGTACCCACTTCTAGCACCTCCACCACCTCCACATACCTTACCTAGAACTTCTATCTCTTCCCACTTACTGAGAAAAGCAATCCTGAGGTTACAATAGTAACTAGGATTGCCATTTCTTTGTGATGCAATCACCTAACATTAGTCTTTAAAACCACACCAGGTAGTAATGGTAATCCCAGTTATAATTGCTCTTGTAACCCAAGGACAACCTGTATTGCACCATTCAAAACAAAAAGATAAGACTAACCAGAGAAATAAACACACTGGTTTTATGAAATCTCCTTCCATTTTATTATCTATGCAGCTAACATGGTCAATATTTTTAAGATGTTCAGCACAGATGCAGCATTACAGAAAGATACCATCCTATGACTCATACTCTCTATTTCATAATCTGAAGGAATTTGCTCTTGAAGTTGTGTTCTTCTAATTGAGATTCGGGAACCTCAGTAGTACCATCTTTAGAGTTTTGTTGATTTGTAATTCTTTTTAATGTGATATTTTTCTAATATCAAGCACTGGAGCAATGATGAAGAGCAAAAGGGACATTTTGTAGAGAAAATGTCTTTACTGGATACAGACATGTCGGAGATGGATTCTTATCAGAGAAGACTGTAGTTTCTGAATATTAAATGTGTTTAGACAGCTCAAACAAACAAGCAATATTTTCAATGGTAATGAGCTGATTTAGAAATCTCAGTAGGGGGAAATCTGTCACTGATAGTTTTTGGTCTCCATCCAAGCTAAAGGTTAAAGTTAAAGTTAGATCAGCAAAATGTCAAATGTTTGTGACAAATATATCCTTTGCTTTCATTTTTCTCTATTTCTCCTTCCAGCCTAGTCAGTCTTTTCAATTTGCATATGTGTTGATTCTGGCTGGGAATTATGGAAACTGTGGTGCCCTAATAATACAGTACATGCTATTATAAAGCCTTCAGATTTACTCTGGCTGAAAACAAGAATTTTTTTTACCATCCATTGTAGTTCAGAACTGAATTGACTTAGTCTTTAATAACATTTTGATTTTCAACACTGTCAGCGAGATGGAGAACTCAGAATGAGATTGTTATTAGTCTCCTTTTGGGGTGGGAAGACGTTAAAAAGCAATTTCAAGAGAAACGATATACACATGTCAAGCAGTACACTCAAGTTGAAAGGGAGACATTAGCCCTTACAGCTTCCCCTTGGCCAAACCAGCAATTTAGTTGCATCAGTTGGTCTCTGAGGAAAAGAACCAAAACCTAAAAAGAAAAGAACTTGGAATGTCAGCAGAAGTGAGGGTAACGTTAATTCTAGGGCACACATCTCCAAAAAGAAAAATCTAGTGTCTTAATAGCTGCCTAGAAGTGAGCAGTGCAGCTTCCTTGCACAAGCATGGGGATGTAAACAGATCTTGCACAAGCCGAAAATATATCAGATCATATAATGGGAAAGCTTGAATTCTGAAGATCCTTCCTTTCATCTGCTATCTCTGACACCACAGGCTGCATTTTTCCATGTTTCCAAGCAATGCCATTAGAAGCCCCAGATTTTTAATTCCATTCATTTTGGGTTGAAGCAAAGTTGTCTGATACAAGCTGCAATGACAACAACAACAACAACAAAATGATGAAACCCTCTGCCATAATGGGAAACCTACTCCTTTGTAGTTGTGTTCCAACACTGGACACATTACATCAATCATGTGGCTTGTTTAGTGGCATAAATTGTGTCACACCCTCCCAACCTCATGGAAACCTAAGTGCATAAGGGATGATGGCAGGCCACACTTTTTGAGCTCTCTAAATGGCACTCCTCTTTGGAATACAGCTCCCCTAATCCCTTTTTGTTACCTATACAAGCTCATGTCTGAAACATTTGGAGGACACCAGAAGTTTGCTGCAGAAATAAAAGAAGTCTTCAAAGTCAGTCTTTAATTCTCTGTTATTATGGACACCAAGAGGAAACTCTGACTCACATTTATTATTTTCATTAACACCAAAAAGAATTAAAATCTGGGCCTCCTTGAAAGCACCGTCACTATCATCTTTATTCATATTCTTCAGAAAAAGTGGGGAGCTACTTCAAATATTTGTACTGTTCCCAGTCAGGAGGTCCTATCATATTTGTCTCTTTGATTTTTCTTTTTCTAAAATCCTATTTTCATTGACACCTTTATCCAAGCTTTTTTCATCATGCTATAGAAAAGATAACATAAATTTATGCTACTTTTTGTATTTGGTGCACAGGAATAAGAGGCAAAGGCGAGAGTGAAGGCTAACAGGATTTATTGTAACATTTAAAGGTTGCCACAGCTTTCCTCTAACTAACAGGAAGCCAGCTGACAGGGCAACAGCTGATTCTGTTTGACAGCTCCTTTTATACTCAGCTGTCAAACAGAATCAGCCAATCAGGAACAATTCCGGCTCCCGCTCAAAGAGCAGACTAGAGTGAAAACTTCAGCAGAACGCTACATTACTGTTAACTGTGATCCTAAAATACAGTTCCTCTACTAGATACATTCCTCTTGACTGAACTTAGCTCTGTGCCAATATACCAATAAAGGAAAATATTTGTAGCTCAGGGTGGACATGAGAGGTCCTTGGTGCTTTCTGACAACATCTGTGACAATATTCTCAGTGAAGCAAGAAACCTTGAATAAGCAATCAGCTTATTTTCTATCTGTAAGCAGTGATCAATATCATTTCATTGAGTCATATATTGCACATTTTCCTTATAGGACAGAAAAAGTTATAAAACGTCCAGACTACTCACCTTCTGGTACATGAAGTTAGGCTCTTCGACTTCAGAGCCAATGCTCTTTTGACATCCGAAATCATAAAGCACAATTCCTAACTACAATCCATTGGCAGTTACTGCCTTTTTCTGTCTTTTGCCCTGGGCCAGGGAATATAACTGCATTTATCATGCTGGCTACTTGTTTTTTCAGTCCAAGGTCATTTTCTGTGTGAGATAAATGAAAATTTATTAGATTTTTTTAAAAAAAATCCTGACTGTAAAGGACAAGGGCAGACAAAGATGCCACTAGTCATGCTGGCTAAGACTAAATAAGAGGTAAACATGTTTGGATGTAAACCACATTGATATAGGGAAATGCTTACATGGAATGGAGGTTTTTGCAGAAGAATGTTATCAACAACAGTTATCAATTTGTGTGTGCGTGTGCATGTGTGTACATGTTCACTGAAACAGATATGGAATATAGACATATATGTGTGCCCTACTAATTTCACCATTAATTTTTTTCCTGCTTCTTATAAGATGTGTGCATCATTGACAGGAAATTGCAAGAAATATATATATTCCCAACATCTGCTTATAGTACACAAGTCAAATCTCTTCCCTGTTCTCAGATAGGATTCTTTAAAAGTGAAATTTAAAACTGAATTTTTGAATGGAAGAATTGTCTAGTAGCCCTTAAAGTCTAGTAAATATGAAAGTATGTTATTGCAGCATCTTATATTATTATGTCATTATGCAGATTACATTATGATGTCATTATGCAAAGAACAAAAACTGAACTGAGCATAGTAACCACATTATGCAGATAACATTAATTGCCTCAAATGTATAATGAAGGACAACTAATGTAAATGTAAGCTCCTCACCCTGACTACTTCGTATGCAGAGAGGTATCATTTGCCTATTATCTCAGGGAGATGTCTGGGTGAAAATTTGGTAAGCTAATTGGGAGTCCATTAAATCAAAATTTCCCTACACTGATAAACAAATACAAGCAAACATCAAGTAAATGTCTGGAAAAAAATAATGTAGCTTCTTATACATGAATAGATAGTGCTATTAGATAATAGTGCTATTAGGTAATGTACTGAATTCTCTCTAGGCAGATGCTATAGTGCCTATTCTTGCTTAAGAAATGTAAATAAAAGCATATATCTTGGTTTTCTATTCAGGTCTTTTAAATTTGCCATGACAACATCCTGAAAGCCTTCCTGATTTTATTAGGATTATTTTTTCTTAGAGGCACAACTTGGGATTGTTAGATATTGTTAAGACTGCAAATCCCAGAATTCCTATCTGGCTGGGAATGCTTGGAAATGCAGTCCCCAAATTTACAGAGAGCACTACATTAGGAAAGACTTATTTGAGTGTATAGCACTGCAACTAAAAACTGTTTCTGCTAATAGGGGAATTGAAATTCTCTATAATTATAGAAGTCCACACAATCCAAAAACCAGTATAAATTCCTACCAAAATATATTTGGATTGTGTTTTGTTTTGTTTTGTCTGCCTTCCAAGGTATAAAAGTCCATCCAATGCCTAAGCAAATCCTAACAATCCAAGAGAAGCAGTTTGGTCCAGCTACAGGGTTGTTTCTTGGTGAAAAGGATTTGTGGGCTGCAGTTGGGCATTCTTCCATAGATGACCAGAACTGATTAATGCTTTTCAACAGTTGAGTTTCTTATTTAACCTTTAGTGTCTTACTTATCCAACAGGGATGCAAACATAAAATTCATTGGGAAAGAAATCAATCATGTCAAAAGCATTTTATGGGAGATCAGCAAGAACTTATCCTCACACTTTTCTAAGGATTAACAATGAAAAGATAATGTGTAAGCAGAGAGCTGTCACTTGGTAATAGAAGGACTCTTTGGAATATTTATATGTTCTGTGGGCAAGACCATATGAATTTTTAAATAATTGCACCATTCATGTTTTTACCACTGCACAATGAATTCAGCCGGCTTTGAAGCCAAGTATTAATCATTTATTACCAATTATATTTTACAACAACTTTCTGTATTGCTTCTCTGGTGACTGTCGTAAACATGTCAGCCTCTTTCTCCATTTTGGGAACCCAACTCATCAAATATGTCTACAAGCTCATTATTCAGCAAGGATTGCCATTTTGCCTTTTTTATTGTCTTCACAGTGCTCAGGTTCAGTCATGATTTGTTCATGACACATTCCTCTTCAGCATGATTCAAAATGAAGCCATGACAACCACAGCCATTAATCAGTGGATGCAAGCTACCTATCAGCTTAGATTTAATAACCTCATATATGTATTGAGTTCAGGAATTTGGGGGCACTATTCTTAGTCTAATCTGATATTTAGACTAATCTGGATGATATTGGGGGATTGATCTGGTCTATTGTACTGAGTGAGATATATCCTTAAGGTAGTTACAGGTATGCACTCATTCTACATATTAAAATCCCAAATGAAAACTCAATTTGTATATTCCTCTAACGGATGTACAAGTTGACTAATTATGCCAAATATGCTGAATAATCAAGAAGGACAACTATGTTCAAATTCTCTTTTCTAATCTTCTCCAGGCTAGATTAGCCAAGGATGGATAAAACTCCGGTTTACAATATGAGCCAATAGTTGAAAGTAGCTGCAAACATGTCCAAATAACTTCTCCTCAAAATCCTCTTTTTCTCATCCTTGTGTTTAAGAGAGCAGATCTGAAAACCACTCGATATCATTCTATGTAGCATATTCTGAAAACATGTAGGGCTGTATTTGAAATTATCCTGGAAATTTTCAATTAGTGTGGAATAAGGTTGACCTGGCCAAAATAGCTAAGTACATCTCAATTAAGCAAATTATAAAGGAATATTTGCATCTGACAGTTTAATTCAAAGCAAAGCTTAAGAGCACCTACTATAGAGCTAAAGACTCCATCCTTTCTCACTCATTTTTTCTTTCAAATACTGTAGGTTTTCATTTCTACCCAATAGTCTTCAGAGCATTAGTGAGAGCACTGACTTTGGACTGTGAGCACAGATAGTGGTTTCTAGAAAAAAATGTGGCTGAAGTTCTTTTCCATTACTGGTGAGGGGATTTGTAATTCCCTGATGATTATGGTCTGTTGTGTAGTAATATCTCCATCATGTATGTGTGAGATGAAGGCATTTGTATTCATCCAAGCCTTTATAAACAAATGTTAAATTTACAAAATCCATCAAGGGATCAGACTGTTTTAAAGCATGTGCTTGTTTTCATCTTCTGTTTTTGTGGTTTATGATATTGATCTTTTGTGCTCTGCCCTACCCCCAAATCTAATATGGGAAGATTTATTTATGTTTTTTTCATGCTGCTGGCCATTTCTTTCTTCTGAGACTATCGAGGCAGAAGCATATCTCACATCAGAATTTACATAACTGTGCAATTAATTTGGGTGAGCTTTTTCATTTCTTTTGTTAGTTGCTTTGTGTATTACATATTGATTCAAGTTAAAGTTTTAAAATATTGAAGTGTTTTAAATAGATTATTTTAAAAAGCTAATCTATTTAAAACAGATTAAGAAAATGTACTTGAGAACACCATATTTCTCTCAGTCCAGATGTATAAAAATATTCAACAAGTATCTTATCCCAAGACTTAAAAACTTTACAACAGCCTTCCCAATTTAGTATCTTCCAAATGTTTTGCTCTAAAAATTCCAGATGTGAGGGAAAGAATTAGTTCTCTTATCAGCAAGGATAAGTATGTTCTTCTTGCCAAACTTCATAAGGTACACCACTAAAGTCGAATCTTAGACCTTTGTCTCTATATTAGGTAAAGGTAAAGGTTCCCCTTGAACATACATGCTAGTCATTTCTGGCTCTAGCGGGCATTGCTCACCTCTGTTACAAAGCCGAAGAGCCAGCACTGTCCAAAGATGTCTTTGTAGTCATATGGCCGGCATGACTAAATGCCGAAGGTGCATGTTACCTTCCCACAAAGGTGGTCCCTCTTTTTCTACTTGCATTTTGACATGCTTTCAAACTGCTAGATTGGCAGAAGCTGGGACAAGTAACGGGCGCTCACTCCATTACAAGGTGCTAGGGATTCAAACCACCAAACTGCCAACCTTTCTGATCAACAAGCTCAGTGTTAGTGTTGAGCCACCATGTCCCTATTGTTTCTATATTACAATACAACAATTTTAAATAAGGTTTAATGCTGAAATACATGGGGGGTGGGGTGCACCCACACACAAACATACACAATCTGAATTGTCATTAAATTGATATGGTGCTATAAAGAATCCAGGATCATATATGACACATTAAATAATGATTTAATACTGGCAGAGAAGTGAAAACAGTTTAATTAAAATCATGTTCAATCTTTGTTTTCTTGAACATCTTGTTCATCTAAATAAACAGACCCAGTAACACACTGCATTCATGAGTAAACATTCATGAGTTCAGTGACTACTCAATGATGGAAGCTTTGATTGTGTATCTTTCATTCCACTTCTGCATTCTTAATAATTTTCCAGTAACCAGCTATTACTATAAAACAGAGGAGCTATTTTCATCCCTCAGAATGCCATCGACACTACATCAGAGAACATTCTGTTCTTACAAGGTATGCAAAGAAAATTTGTAAATTTTGGGTAATCTTGTTAACTTCTTTTTTTCTCCCAAAGCAGGTTGATTTATCTCATGGGATACATTCATCATAACTAACCTAACATTCATTGATTTTCAGTGGATACAGTTTAGGAAGTTTCACAATATTATTTTCAGTCAGAGATTCTCAGTATCCACATGTAAATAATGTTCTGTAGTCTTTTGATCTTTAATCTGTCTTTTCTGGGGCATGAGTCTGAAGTAGCAAAGACTTAAGAACCACTGTAATAGTCATGGACCTGAATTTTGGAGATAATTATGTAAAATTTGTGAAACTGATCTTTTCTTAACAGACAGCAAAAATAATGATTAACAGCGATTTAATTAAACTATGCGAAACACAAAACAGTAAAAGACAGGGTTGCCCACTGTCCCTTCTGTTGTTTGTCTTAGTTCTTAAAATGTTGAATCCCCTTTTTTTTTAAATCATACATTACCCTTTGTCCCTAAAAATTTTTTTCTTTTTCCCATCTTGTTTTATACCTTTGTGACTTTTTTCCCCCTTTTCCCTTTCTTTCTTGACCCACCTAGACTTTTTACCCACTCCTCTCTGAACCTCCGCCTTCTTGGCTTCCCCTCTCTGTTGTATTCTTCTTTCCTTTTGCTTTCTAGAATTATATTGATTTTGCATCTTATTTTTCTCTTTCATAGATATTTTTTTAAGTCTTAAGTCCTTCCTTTTCCCTCCTCTCTTTCTCCTTTCTTTCTTAATCAAATTTTTAGGTTCATTAAAAATGGCTTCTTCTTCCTCCGCTTCTTCCAGCTGTTGTTGAATTTGCTGACACATAGCAAGCGCCATTTCTAAAAAACAAAGGGCTTCTCCCATAGCGTCCTTGCCTTCTTTCCTTATTTTTACATATTGTTTTCTTAGTTCATCGAGAATTGAGCCATTATAAACTTTTTCTTCTTCTTTTTCTTTATCCTCTTCTTGTTATTAAGCCAATCAAAATATTTCCAAACTGAAAACAATTCCCCAAAGTCCCAAAGTCATCAAACAGTCCAGGCAAAGCACAAAATTCTTCCTTTTGCAGTTTCTCTTCCTGGGGTAATGTCAATTAGGGGAAAAAACCCAATCTGTATTTTAAATCCTTTTTGCAATTAGCTTCTAGTCTCTTAATCTTCAAGGCATCTCCTCCAACAAAGTCTTAATATAATTTTTTTTTCCAAACTTCTCCCTTCCCACTTGTAACAAAGGGCTTTAAATTTTTACCTTCTGTTAGAAAGCAGATTTTCCATGTCCATTTGTTAGTTCCATAAGGGAGGGAGAGTAACTTTCCCTTTCAGCACTTTCATTCACCGCTTTAGAAAACCTCCATTGGGAACATTGTAAAATCCAAAAAAAAAAAAAAATAGTAGTTTTCAAGGTATTGAATATGTCCTTAAAGTCCTGGTTCAGCCAAGAAAAACTTTCATTTTGCAACTTCCTCCTTCTTCCTCCTGCACATTCTTCAGCCAGTTGCCGGCTTCTTCGTGGCGGCCATTAAGACCGCCACTCCACCGCCTTGAGAAAAGGGGTTTTTTGCCGGCTGGGGAAGGGGTCTGCGATACCCCTCAACCCCTGTCCAGATCCCCCCTAGCTTCGGCTGCCCCAACAGGGCAGCCTTATCCTCCAGATCCGTTGGGATTGGAGGCACCAAGATGGCTAGCACGGCAGGGATCGTGGAGAATCGCGAATCCCTGCCGTCGCCGAAGCCTGGCAAACCGGAAGTCATTAGTTCTTAAAATGTTAAATAATGATATAATGGAAATAAAAGGATATGGAGGTAAAGATTTAAAAAGACTCATACAAATTAGAAGCTGTCTTGGATAATTTTGATTTTGGCAGATCATCTAGATGGAATTGAACTTTTAATTAATAAAATAAACAAACCCTAAGTTATTAGCAGGCTTCAATAAACAGGAGACAAACTTATTAACAAAAAATATGAAATTACAAGATGAAACTCAACTCATGAAAAAGATTTTAAGATTGAGAAGAAAGTAAAAAATTATAATCAATATGAATTATATGTTATTTCAAAACAAATATATTAAGTCATGACATGAAGTTTAAAAAGGTATGTTAAGATGAGATAACATACAATTGACACTAATGAAGAAAATTATTGTGATAAAGATGAATGTTTGTGCGCAGAATATTATTTTGTTCCAGACAATACCTACCTTGGCAACTGTTGGCAAAAGCATATATTTAAATTTGAATAGTAAAGAAAAAAAAGCATGGGATTAATATAAAGTATGACAAATCACAAGGAAAGAGGAGGATAGATTTATCACATTTGGAAGTGTATTTTACTGGATTCTGTTTATGTGTTGTTAAAGAAATATAAGATTACTGAGTTTAGAAGGTCATGATTTGAGATTTGGCTAGCATGGATATCTATGGTATAATCAAGATGAATGTAGAGTTTAAAAATCAATATGTTAGACAGAGTATTCTTAGAATATGGAATAAATATAAGGTTTTGCCAGACAACGCCTTTATGGCTTTTAACATAAGAAGCAATTTATAGATGAGACATTATAAGTAAACATAAATGGTTAACCTATTAAGATGCACTAGAATTTTCTCAAGTGGATTGTATAATGAAATCAAGAGAAGATTTGATAACAGAAGGACATTCTTGACAATGTACAATTATGTACATTGAACAATTATGTACAATTAACAGAAAGGTCTAAAGTGGATAAAAGATTTTATGGTTTTGAGCAAAGTAAGCCTCATTTTTAAGTAGAACTATGTACTAATGATGTTTGCTGTAATATATAAATTTTTACTGAAATGTGACAGAAAAAGATTGTATGATAAAATGGGCTAATTTTTTTGGCAACAATATACAAATGGTCCAATGGGAACATATGTGATTGCAAAGATTAAAATTTATTTTATGTTCTAGCCTTAAAGAGAATTTTTATAAAATCATGTATCATTGGTATTTCCCACCAGATAAATTGTCTAGAATGTATAAAGGTACTTAAAATCATTGCTAGAAATGTTAACAACATGGTGGCATTTTATCATGTTTGATGGAAACGTTAAAAAAATACCCAAAAAATTGGTTACAAATACATGCAATGATTCAGAAAATTTTAAAGACTAAAGCACACCTAAAACAATGTATTTTTCTTTTGGGACTAATAGATAATAGCTAGGGAAAAAGTCATGGAACTTTTTTTCTTTGTATGACAACTGCAGTGAGACTATTATATGCTCAAAAGTAGAGAGGCTCAAAATAATTACCTACAACAGAGGAATAGCTGGTGAAGATGAGGGAAGTTGTAGAGATGTCTAAATTAATCTCTCTTAGAGAAAAACAACATCTATATTTATAATTGACTGAAAACCCCTTACAGACTTTTTGCTTTTTCTGAAGCAGGAAAAAATGCATTTATGATGGTTTTGGTGATTAAAAAACCTGGATAACAGAAATAAATGAACTTTTCTGTAATCATAGAGTAAGAGGTAATTTGGTAGCTGTACTTATACTGTATCTGCTGCAAAGGAAATTGGAAATTTCTATATTTTTTCTCCATTTTGCTTTTTTTTTTTCTTTACTGCTTCTGCTCTTTGTTAGCTTGTGTTAGTTTTTATGTGCTTTGTAAAACTTTATTTTGAAAAACATTTAAATTAAATACTAGTTATACTAGATATACCCAATAGGTTTCACATTATTATTTTCAGTCAAAGATATTCAATATCCACATTTTAAATAATGTTCTATAGACTTATAGTCTCTGGAGTCTTTAATTTCATCTTTAATCCTCTGGGGGCTGAGTCTGAGGTAGCAATGAGTTTATGCCACTATGCCGGCCATGAACCTGGGTCACAGAGATTATCAAGCTAGAGATTTTTCTTCAGGATCACTCTAAAGGCATCCATCAGATAAAATCACTCAAGATGGCCTGTAAACTGTGACTGACCTGCTGAAGCTTTGGTTTTATTCTTGGCATGCATTGCTTTTATATTTTGCTTATATTCTTTTTCACTGTATTAGTTGCGAGATGCTCAAAGTCACGTCTATGAGATGGCTAGCATATAAAGCAAATAAAGAAAGAAATAGTCAGCATTCCAAATTTTAGGATTGGACTGATTCCTTCTGTATTAATGAATGGCAACTTTCTGACACTAGATTTTCAACTGGCTGCATGTTGCCTCTTTTTTTCTATGTTTTGGATATTACTGTATTCTTCACCCTTTTCTTTCATAGCATGCCATCCCACTGCAATTCCAAATAAGCTTCCAATGTTTGTCAACCTTCATGCATGTGTATGGTGATAGCATACATTTCAGCCTCAGCCTTTCCAATCAACAGGCAGAAACACATTTCAAAATGCCTATGCTTTTACATCAGGAATACCTAACCACGAACCCCTCTGCTGTCTACATGTAGTTTCTTCTTTGTGGCTCCTGAAATCTCTCCATTTGTAACTGCTGCACATTTTAAGATAAGAAACATATGAAAATTGTAGGGATACCACACCCAAAAAACCCCAAAGGATAAAAAAGACAAAAAATATCATAATGGTACATTTTATTATGCCCTCTGTATTTGGTAATATTACTTGAACCCTTCTCCTTCTTCAAAAACAAAAATAAAGTTAAGTGCAGCTGTTGCTTGCTCCTTCCAATTTATCTATTTTATTGCTTTTTCTTCATCTAAGCTGGTTAGTTATACATTGCCTTTCCATTGTCCCTTGGCATCTAAATGCTTCAGATTTCTTGATTGGGAGCTGCCAGATTAGCTACATAAATGTTTTAGATAGATAGATGATAGTTGATTGATTGATGATAGACAGACAGACAGACAGACATTATCATCAGCCTGTTAAATTGCTGCAGTTTCAAATTATCTCTCAGAAATTTTAGTTGCTGATTTCATCTCATTTTTCCTCTTTTTATTTCATATCTGAAAAAGAGCTATGTGACATTTCCAGTTTAATTCCACATTTAGCCTGTTGCAGTAAAACTATGCCTCAGAAGTTCTGAACATTTGCAATGCAGTAGCACCTTTAGTGCAAAGGTTAAAACAACATAGGGAGTCAGGTATATCAATTCTGCATGGAGGGCTGAAAAGAGACAAGCAACATCTTTGGTACAGTCCTGTGCAAATGTAGCACGATCTGTTCACTGGTGAATGTTTCGTTTCTGATGTGTGTTGCATCCAGGATCTGGAAAGAGAGAAATAAGTCAAAAAAAGGGCAAGTTGGCAAAAGTGGTATTGCAGTCCAAGCATTGTCCCTTTGGTAAATGTATTAATGTTACTTATCAACCTGCACATATAAAGAGGTTCGTTATTTCACACATGTACCCAAAAAGAAAAACCAGAAAATCCAGTTGCCTCTTGAAAAAGCATCTTTGGGTCAACCATGACCTGGATGACTGAGAATCTCCATTACCCATTCTTCCCTAAAATTCACATAGGAGAATTGATGAACACAGGTGCACATTTGGAAACATTTGCTACCATTTAAATAAAAATGCCATAAATAGCTAGATAAGCCAACAGTCTTCTGCTAACTACTCAACCACATTAGGAAAGGCTCACCTGTGATTTCTAGTTTGGGTATGTCAAAATTATCATTCACCATCCAAATCCTGGGCTACAGTAAAGTCCAGTTAATCCAAATCAATTTATCTTTGGGTCATATAATTATTTCAGACATTATGGAATGAAAAGAAATGTTGCAGAAACATAGATTCGAGATGAAAGGAAAGCAAAGAAGAGAATATATTTATAAATTTGTTTTACAAGCTATTTCTGTTTCTATTTCTGCCTCTAATATTTAAGTGGTTTTCTGAATAATTCCCTGTTTACTGTGTTCTAATATAAAGTGAAAGGGACTTATACTATTGACTGCAGTATAGGGTGAGGGGTGAGAAATTTACAGGTGAAATTTTGTTTGCCACAAAGTAATAAATTGTCATTATACTGCCCAAAACAGAAATATAGGACCCTTTGCTTCTTAAAGTGTAATGTTTATCAGTGAATGCTATTTGTTAAAAAAAGTGAACAGGAGTATGTCAGCTCAATAGGCAGAAGAAACAAGGAAGACAGGAAAGTGATCACAACTGTATTTTAGAACAAAATATTAGAGTTGGAAGGGATTTTGGACGTCTTCTAGTCCAATCTCCTGCTCAAGCAGGAAACCCTATACTATTTCAGACAGGTGGCTAAGGAATAAGGTGGTTTTTCCAAAGAATACTCAGTGGAGAAGAGTACACAGGTCATCTCCAAAATAAATGCTGATTAGAAGGAATGTGCAATTGTTGACTGTTGTGGATGATTTGAGTGATTGTTTCCTGCTGAATATGCAGAGAATTCAAGAAGAATATAATTCAGCAAAGTTTTAGGGGTCATGCTCGCAATGGAAGTTAACAGGGAAATCAAACAGGAATTCTCAGTGCAATTCAGTGAGGAAGTTTGAGAGTACATCTTTAACAAATCTTGCTTTTTGTAAATGTGTACTTAGTTAATTTGAAAGCCCAAGAAGGGAGCAAGATAAATAAAAACCATTCATTGAGCTATGCAAATAACTCAATAATTCAAGCAGCAGTTATTATATTTTATTTGCATTTCTGCCTAAAAGCAGCTTAATATATTACACTATCATAAATAGTAGTAGTCATTGAAGAAAATGTCAAAAGAATCAAAGCAATAAATAGCACTAACAATAGCACTTGGACTTATATACCACTTTGTAGTGCTTTACAGCCCTCTCTAAGCAGTTTACAGAGTCAACATATTGCCCCCAACAATTTGGGTCCTCATTTTACCCACTTCCGAAGGATGGAAGGCTGAGTCAACCTTGAGCCTTGTGAAATTCGATCTGCTAAATTGCACCACCCAGGCTTGTGATGGTCACATGTCATATAATAAGACAGAATGAAGATTTACCAGAACAAAAAGAGAGACTCCAATAGGAATTGTTAGAGAACGGATATTGATTTGTTTAAAAAAAAAAACAAGTCACATGGACAAGAAGGGCTATATACAGCTAGAAATATTCCACTCCACTAAAGTGCAAAAATAGTTTCTGGACCTTTGTAGAAGAAGCAGGCTCTGAGCCTTTCAAAAAGAGCGGGGGAGGGGGGGGAGAAGCAGATTTCTGAAAATTAAAGAGGATACATTTTACAAGAAGACAAAAGAGAAGAACTATGATAAGTGGTGGCATACTGCCAAGAGAAACTGAAACAAACAGGCCAAGCTGAAAAGGGAAAGGTTAAAATTTCCCCATAGGGACACACTGTCTTGTGCTTGACTACCTTTGCTTTGCTTTTATACCTGTTAGCTCTGACAATGCTTTTCTAGCTGGCAATATGTTCGGTTTCTTAAAATTGGTGATAAAGCATGACAAAAGCAGGATACAACTGTGCAATTACTTGGATATCGTTCATGTTATCAGTTAACAAGTCAGCAATTCAAACCTTGTGTATCAGACAACTGTCAACTATGTTTGCCATGTGGGATTATCTTGCTTAAGAATTATATTGACATGTACAGCATATATTAGGCATATTTATCTTTTTAGCCCAAACATCCATCATCAACTAGATGACTCTGCCTTGTGGTAGATGTGCTCCTTGCTCATGTTTCAATCTATTGCTTGTCAATGTGGCAATAAAACTTCATCCCCAGTAACTTGTACAAATTTATGCTCCTTTGACTGTTATGGCTGTCAGAACGTAACAGCTGCTTCTTAGATGTATTCAAAAGGAACTGACCACTGCATTATTATGTCCATGTACAGAACTATGATGTATGTGTAAGAGAACATTTTTTCCTTCTGGCTACATGATTTTATTTCTTTTGAAATGTACATCACAGCCCTGTCTCTACAAACGCAAAAAAATGGTGCATCTTGTGTCACTATACCTGCAGTTTCAGTCTGATCAATGAGCTGTGCTAATGGAATATAAACTACCAAATTATAAACTTACTCAAGAGTGCTTGCCACACCTGTGAATCACAGAGGCAACTTGCCATTTTTCCTGACATCCTACTTTGATCCAATATCCCCATTCTCATATGTCGCTTTCTGAACAACCGAGAATGTATAATTTGGATGAGGAGTCAGCTTCACTGCTGTAATTGTAATCTTTCATAAAATTACTATTAAAGGTCAGCTTCATTATATAATCTGGATAAACTACCTATTTGTGTTTCTGCTTTTTTAAATAGGGAAGGAAGGTTATAGTCTACCCTTGACAATTAATGTGAATTTATATCACTTTTTCCTTTCAAGGATTTTGTCCTAGCATATCAGCACATTACAACTGAGAGTTGTAATCTGGAATAAAAATATATCAAGGCTCTGAGATCTTTGCTGTAAATAATCAACTGTTAAGCTATAAAAGGCTTCATTCTTGTCTGCAATAAAAAGTATTCATTTGTTTATTAAAATATACTACACTGCAATCTACCAATTCTCCATGATTTATTAATGTATACTTTAACCAAAAATTTACAGCATGATTAAAATGAAACAAATAACAATCAGAAAATTCACCAATGCAGTTGCAGTGCTAATGGAAAGAGAAAAGAACAAAAGATGGCACAGCACATAAAGTTAGGAGAATGCTCTCTGAAATAATGTTAACATTTTGCTGAAGACCAACAAAGAGGGGCCAGTCTGATTTCATTAGGATGCTACTTCATAGCATCTCCATTGCTAGATTAGTTTTTAATCTAATCTGAAAGTCTGGGCTGCCAAGTACTGATGAATAAGAGGTTAAATGTCTGAAGCAATGTGATTATACTGCTAAGTCTTGATGAGAATCCTCTGGAAAGCTAAGTTAACTTCCTCTAGTGACCACAAATGGGATCTTAGTTAGTTAAGGAAACTGATTGCTACATGAAACTGCAACCTGTGTTTATGATCTTACTTCAGCTTTCCTTTGCTTGACAGATCTGCAAAGATCATAAATGTGAGAACTGGTCACAAAGTAATTTTTTCATCACCATGATAATTGTGAACGGTTGGTGAAACAAGTCAGTCCCTAAACAAAAAAAATCTGTGTTTATGTGTGTGCGCTCACAAACCTGTGTGCACATGACATATATGTGTATTTTAAAAAACAAAGGTCCTTGGTCAACACATAACTAAAAAAGTGCACAAACACAATATGTCACTGAAATTCCCTTTTCCTTTGAAGGAATTTCTAAGATACTTTCTTTCAAATGTATGAGGACTGGTAGAAAAATATTCAGGAGAACTACCCTTGAGATCTGCTCAGTTACATCTAGGAAAAAGAGCAGGCGTGGGATTCAAATTTTTTAACAACCAGTTCTGTGGGTGTGACAAGGTGGGCATGGCCATGTGACTGGGTAGGCATGACTTCTTCTTCTTTTCTTTTTTTTAACAGCAAACACACACACACACACACACACACACACATGGGTTGTTGTTTTTTTTCCTCCTGGGCCTCAGGCAAGCCTTCTGGGGGAGGGCGTTTTTGCTTCCAGAAGGCTTCCCTGGGGCCCAGGAAGGCAAAAAATGGAGCATGGGGGGATGCATAGATCCCCCCACGCGCTCTGTTTTTGAGCCTCAGGGAAGCCTCCTGGGTAAAGCAGTAAGACAGCAAGGGGGATCCCAGAACCTCAGATCATCAGAACAGCTGATTGTCGGGAGGAGGAAAAAAAGAAATACCTTAAGGAGTGACTGGATGGGGGAGAATGCAGTCAGCTATGTCAGGCATGCGTGCAATGTTATGCATGTACAATAAGGACTGACTGGGAGGGGAGGGGAGGGGCAGGTGGAAAGGGGCGGGGCCAGTCAGGGGCACGATTTGCCGGTTCTCTGAACTGCGCAGAATCATAACAACCGATTCTATAGAACCGGTCCAAACAGGTAGAATTCCACCCCTGAAAAAGAGATTTTTACTAACTTCCTTCAGCTGGCACTTCTTACTGAGAAAGTATTAGAACTAAATTTAAAGAAAGCCCTTAGTATATGAGCCTTTTTGCCTTTTTAAACATCAATGATTGGTTTTAATAGTTTGAATATTGTTGATTAGCATTTCTCTGCTTTTTCATCTACAATTCTGCATTCATATTTTGACTTTTAGTCTAATGTTTTTATCTGCTAATTGTTGTGAACCACCTTGAACTCTATGAATAGGCAGGATATTATTTTTTAAAAATTATCTATATGCATACATATTTCAAGTTGTCTATGTAATTATGAAACTGCATTTTATAATGTAATCATTGGAGGCATAATCATGTTGGAGTTGTGAAAATATGAAAAGGAATTGTTGATTGCTAATGAGGTTATATTTTGAGATCGCTATCTCTTTTTATTTATTTATTTTAAAAGTGGAATTTCTTATTTTGCCTTTTGGTGTAATAGACAGCAACTTAGATGAAATTCATATTAGATGGGTGTTCAGGTTGTGGATCAGAATTCCAAGACTGAGAAGGCGATTAATTGCTTCTGGCTTAGTTTTAGCACATAGTAGAAGCATGAGTATTAAATATGTAGTAACCTCAAAAGCAGGGGTGGGATTCAATTTTTTTAACAACTGGTTCTGTGGGTGTAGCTTCGTTGGTGGGCATGGCTTGCTGATCATGTGACTAGGTGGGTGTGGCCAACTCAACGTTACTCACATCAAGGGGCGCTTCTCCTTGCCTGGCCTCTTATGACAGTGGGGATGCTGCAACATTCATAAGTGTGAAAAATGGTCATGTCACTTTTTTCAGTGCCATTGTAACTTTGAATGGTCACCAGTTTTAGACTAAAACTCAGAAAGGGTATGTAAACTCATGTTTCTAGCTAGCCAAGAAGCCTTGCTAAATGTCACTCATCTTGGTTCCTTGTCATTAAAAGCTTCTTTCTGGCAGCTCTGCTTCATTACTCAATTATTTCTTCAAAGTGCTAACCTAACAGGGGAGCATTTCCTCCCAACAGCAGTGTAAAAAGCTTAAAACAACCCTTCCCCTTTAAGAAAGTACCAGCAAAGAAAAAAAAACTCCTTTGGAGACAGTAAGTCTAGGCATACTGCCAAGAATGCAAGAAGGGTGGGAAAAAAACAAAAGGGGATTTCTTCCAAAAACTGGTTCTCCGAACTGCTTAGAAAGTTAACAACCGGTTCTAGCAAATAGGTAAGAACCTGTAGAATCCCACCCCTGCTCAAAAGGCATATGCATCTGGGGAAATGCATCTCATAACAGGACATTTCAGTTATGCACTAAATCAGTGATTCCCAAACCTGGATAAATTACCCAAAAGTGAGTAAAGTCTTTTTTTCCTTGGTAATGACACACAAACCCATTACCCTATGACAACAGGGGCAATTTAAATAAGGGCTTTCTGATAAGGAGTAAAAAGGACTTTGGACAGTGAAGGAAACTTAGGGACTCCTGCACTAGATGAATTATTCCCAAGAACAGGAAAATGGTATAAGTCATTTGATAGACATGCCCAAAACACCTGGCACAGGCAGTAAGCCAATATTTTGCGATATAACATGGATGGGTCTGCAAACTTTAGCATAAATTCAAAAGCCTTCTATAGGAAAACCATTTAAATCTTCAGATTAGTTTGGAACTTCTCCTACCAATTCACAGGGAGAAGACTTGGGGGTTATCATTTTAAGTGTGATGCCTATCCTATTGGGAGGAGTCCTTGATGCTCTCTGAGCTTCACTGTTTTCTTGCAGAGGTTTCATTATCCAAACTAGGTAAAGTCATCATCATGCAAGAAAACAACCAAAGCCAAAGGGCACCATCAACCTCTCATTTCAACCCTGAATTACAAATATTTTCCTTTATCGCTATCCTACTGTTTGGATATTCATTTTATTATACAATATTTTTATTCTAAAATGGGAGGAATCTTTATTATGGTACTGATAGAAATCATGTAATTTTGTACTGAATTCTTTGAAGTTAAGCAAAAACTTCAGAAGGAGTTGAAGACTTTAAAAATATTTTCTCAGGATCACCTACAGCTTTGGAGCCAGAAATTGTTATTCCCTGCTTTAAAAAAATGTGGCCTCAAGAGAAAATAAGACTCCTAATTCCTGGCTTACCTCAATTCAATTTAACCTAAACCTTGTCCAAGTAAATGTCTTATTAAAGCAGATGTTGTTTGTGATAGATGTTGCTTTTTTTAAAAAAAGAATGGAACATGCTGGGCTCCTTGAACTGCTATGTTTAGGTAGAATTTTTAAAAACAGAAGCTTGTTTCTGTGCCCTTTCACACCCTGTTTTGCTATACTGCAAAGATATAATCAGTTTTTAAAAAGCACTTCAGTGTGATTTCTACTGCTAAGAAGGAGTGATTGAAGTTCTATTTCCTGGGCATTCTTCTCCTCTGATACTTTATTCCGTGGCAAAGTCAAAGTCAAATACAAAACAACTCAATGTTTTTGCCTGTGAAAAAGTAAAGATATGGCAATTATTTAGGAAAAAGTTCAGGGACTGGAGTGGAGGGGGATATAATGTAAGTGGGGTAATGGCAATTGTTAACCAGAAGCCTCCATCAGAGGGATGTCAAGCTCGTGATGACACATCATCATGTGACGTATAATAACTTTTGCCCCTTTCACTAAAATGGGGGTAGGCGTGGCGAGCGCATGACATATCTGGCCCATGGGGCGTGAGTTTGACAGACCTACTCTACAGCTTTCAGAATACTGCTCCACTGATTACTGGATCTGAGATCCTATTCATTAAGTTGGGCTGTAGGGCTCAATGTGATTCTTGCTACTCTAGCAGCCTCTATACTGCATAGTAATCTCCCTGCCTGAATTCCTTGACTCCATTTCTGGTTGGCAGTGGCATTTCCCAGGCTTATGATCCTGAAGAACTTCATTCTGCTTTCTCTGGGTGGGGTCTGAAGTTAGTCAGAAGTTCATGGCTTCCATGATAACCATGGACCTATCCCAAGTCATCCCAAGCCTAACATAGGAGAGAGATCACATACTAATTTTCTTGTTGGAAAAATGGCGACGTAATTGAGGGACTCTCTGTGATTTTTATGTCATGGTCAAATCACTCCCTAGTACCCATCAGATTCGCTGTTGCTACCCTCATTTCAAACTATCACTGGACCAATTGTCCATTCTGGGCATATATTTTTTTGGTAGAATAAGCATGTCAGACCCAGGAGGACAACCTTTTCTGCCACAACATCTGCCTTCTGGAACATCATCACCCCTGAGGTTAGATTGCCCCCGACCCTACTGGCTTCTGGAAAGCTCTGAAGACATAATTTCCCATCAAGCCTAGGCTTCTGGTGGAGGTATAGAGGATGCAACATGGTTGTATTGTTTGTAATACATTGACTACGCTTACCCACAAATAGTGTTTTATGGTTTTAATTGTTTTAAATGTTTTTTTGTTTGTTCTGTGCTTATATTTGTTAAGATTCATGTATGTAAGTGGGCAGCTACATAAATTGAACAACTAAATCAAGTAAAACTGCTGGTGTTCTACCAAACTAGCAACAAGGCTGGCTATCAAATATGGAAAATAAATAGATCACTGTGTGATAAATAGAAAGTTTATTTGAAAATGATATTATAATAAATATGTAAGTGCATTAGCACCATAAAAAATGTTACATGGATAATCTGAAAGAAGAAGCTTCTTGGATAAGAAGCGAAACATCTTCAAAGAAAATCAGGAAAGTCCAGTTGCCCCTTGAAAAAGCACATTTTCAAGGACTATGACCTGGATGACTGAGAATCGCCATAGACTACTATAGTAATATTTACATTTGTACATACATAGAAATGGCATGAGTTTTACATAGATGAAGTGCAATGCTTGTGTTATATAGTTTTTTACATAAAAAAGCATTTATTTGATTTTTGATGCTTCCTGATTCCAACTGATTCTAGGTGATACATACAGTCAAAAAACAACATAAAACAATGAAATATAATAGATGATACAAAACAGTTTGCAAAATGTCTGTGGTTGTGTTTATATTTATGTCCAATTGTCATTAATCATTATTTGAGACTTGTTTTTGCATGGGTCTGAATGACTTTGTTCATCAAATAGCCAATTTGATCTAAGTCTTAACATGCCTTTTTAATAAGCTCAGACAGAAATAACATTTGATCAGACATTTGTAATTATTAAAATGCCCATACTGGCCAAGTACTTCAAGAAATTGAATTAAACTTGACATTGATGAGCTGATGACAGGACATGACATATTATTGCTATCAGTTTATTGGAAAGGTGATGTTATTAATCTCTACAAAGGTAGAGGATATAGAAATGAATCAAGCTGTGTCTATGAAATATAATAGCACTTGATTTCTATTTCTAAGAGGTTACCTTTGATGTTTAGAGTGTGAAGAGTAATACAGCTTCATGGATAAGTTTCTCTTATTTTGTTATAATTCCAGTTCCTGTGTTAAAATATGACTGAGTTTAACTGGAATTAAATTGTTCTGTCTTATTTTTTGCATGTTTTCCTTTATTGCATGTATATAGATGTATTGTATATTGATTTTCCTTTTATTAAATTAAATACATTTAGTTGCATATTAATTTGCAGTTTTGTCGTTTCATTCAGATGTTAAATGAGATATACTAAATTAAATTTATCTAAATGTAATGCATTTTTGGAATATTTATTTTTGGAGGCTATCCTAAACAGGATGTAGGGATCAAATATCCAAACTTCCAAAATCTAAAATGTCCATTTATTCAACAATATGTGAAAATAAATAAATAAGTAAAATTAACTGCAATAATAAGTCTCCAAATTAAACAGTTCATTTACTATTAAACTCCAGCCAACTTAGAAGAATTTACTGATGAATAGACTTGTAGAGAATTGTAAATGAATCATTTTGTTTTGGGGTAAACATATAATATATTGCAGTAAGGACAGAAAAGTTTAAAAGTATTTAACCTTCTCTACAAGTCTGCGTACTATTTTCTTTTTCAGTTTTAAAGAAGCCTATTTGAAAAACATGAAATATAGCTTTGGGACTATATTTTCTTCCTAGGGTTAAATCAAGTTTTCAGCTATTTCACAGCCATTTGACATATCTAGGGAACCCTATCAAGATGGGACTATAAAGGGCTTATATTGCAGGCTGGAAAATGCAGATATTTTGAGTGTGACTGTGGGCTATACTCTATTAGCCTCATTAGAATTACTTCTTAACATAGATGTGAATGAGCAATCAGATAGAGTGAAGATGAAATTAGTATCATTACAGTTCCTGGTTTCCATTTCCTTGCTGATCATCTCAAGATAGTGCCAAGTATCACTTACTTGGGAAATTGAATTATTCTTCAGGCGCAGCATCTTATCTTTCTCCTCTGGATGAAGTCTTTTTACTGAGCCAGGACTGCCAGGAAAAGAGGCATTGTGATCATTTTAACAACTCTTGCTTAACATTGATTTGCCCTTCATGAGAAGCCCTTGGTGCTTCCCAATAGTAGGAATGGCTTATATTCCTTGCAGACAGCTGGTCATTTGCCTTCTTTTAGAGATCATTGAGGCCACTTGGAGGTTTATCTGTGTCTTCAGATTTTCCTGAGTAGTGCAAATAGGTGTGAGCCTTCTTGGAACTGCTGAAAGGACTATGTTGTAGAGTGGAATACAAATGACCAGCTGTCGACAAGAATATGAATCCTTCCATTCTCCACCATCCAATCAGAACTGAAGAAGGTTCTTGGATGAGAAGCAAAACGTCTTCAAAGAAAAACAAGAAAGCCCAGTTTCCTCTTAAAAAGCACCTTACTATAGGAGTCTTTTTTCTATTCACCACTAAAACAACCTTCCAAATAAAATTACACAGGATATACTAAGTGCATTGTCAGAGTGAACAAAGTTACATCAGGAAATATTTCAGTTGGTCTAATTACTGGGAGCATTCTGAGATCCACTCTTTCCTTTAAATATATTATTCAAAAGTCTGCTTTTGCTTTTAAAATTCTGTATTCTACCACCCATTTAGTCCAATGAGGGATATGCATTTAAGTTAGACAGGAGCTTCTGGACACATGTCTTTTTTTCTACAGAATACTAAGCATTATAAAAGCTTTCACTTGCCTCCCAGCGGGTAGCTAGTCACAGCGTAATGAGCCAGATTGGGATTTTTTTTTTATTCTGTTATATTACTTTTCAATCTTTCTTGCAAAATTACATCAAACTGCTCTGAGTTAGGGAAGTATCAAAAAAAAGGTTAATTCTTCTGTTTCGAAAAAGCTTTGACCTGGGAAGCTGCTAAAATCCAGTAAAGTTTCCTTTTTCAACAAGGTCATTTAAAAAGTGCAAAATATGATTACTCCAAACATTGCTGATCATTTTAGAAAGTACCTTAGAACCCTACACCTTGGTTTTCCAGTTTTTCTTAATAACATATTTCCAGAATGGTTGAACACCGTAAAATTGCCTCCACTGTCTTTGAAAGCTTGTTCTGCATACATTCTATTGATTTCATTAGATTTGCAAGGATAGTCTGCCTTCAGGCATTTGGGGCATTTCATCAATTGGTGCTAACTGCATGCATGAAGTTGCATGACAACAGTGATAAGTGAAGTATCTACCTTGCTTAATGAGAAAATGCTCAGAGATGGCCCATGAATATGCATCACTGTGATAATACAAGACACATTTCCAATAGGATATGATTACATAATATCATATGAATAGGTGCAGGATTCAGACTAAGGATTATTGGAAGTGTTTTAAAAACAAGCTATCATATACCAGTGTTATGGCTGAAGGTCAATATAACTTCTATATATTAATATAGCAGCAATGATAGCCCAAATTATTTATGATAGGGTATGTGTCTGATTATGGAGAACATTGGCTTGAGCATGCTGGGCTTCTTGCAAAAATGTATTATGTGTATTTTTTTTCTATTCATAGTATTAATTTCACACATTTTATGCTGCTTTAATTGTATGAAGCTAAATAGCTTACAGCACAAAACATCATAAATTATTTATAAATCAGCATACAAAAATATCAATAAATAAATAGAAAAACATTTAATGATATAATTCCATCTCATAGTTACATTCTATATTAATAGCATCATCATTCAATTCAGGTACCCAGTACTCCACTGTCCCAAAACACTTGGAAAGAGAGACGTTTCCTAAATATCAGGAGTGAGAGCAGAGATCTTATATCCAATGAATTGACTGCATTCTGTTATTGTACAATGCAGACAGTGATGTATCTACATACCTTCTCCTTCAAGCTTTCACAATAGGGCATGCATTCTGCATCAAATTGTTTGCTCCAAGAACTCTATTAGTTTGTTATGTCGTTCACAGCACTACCCTCTTTACTAATTTTTTTCTTTATGGGCAAAAAAAGAAAATCCTTCTATAGATTTCTACGTCATAATTATTTCCTTATCAACAAGTTTTCATCAGATTCTCTGAATAATTTCATTCTCTAAATACAGACAAGTAAAAAGAAAATAGAAAAGACAGTCTTGAATCAAGCCATGAGAGCTTTTGGTAGGAATACTGAAATTATTTACCACTATTATTTTCCTGGGGTGTTTTTTTATCTACTGTGTTTCCCCAAAAATAAGACCTATCCAAAAAAAAAGCTCTAGCATGATTTTACGTCTGCACCTAAAATATAAGCCCTACCCCCCAAACTAACCCATACTTAAGAGCCTACACAGCCGGCCACCTGTCCATTCCATCTAGTTGCTAGCAGTGCCGCAACACAAGATGAGGTGAGGCAGGTGTTGGAGCATGGATGGCCTGGATGCAGGGACCCTGAGTTAAACCAGTGCAGGGCACATGGGGCAGCTCCACCCCCCCCAACACACACACACACACCTTGCAGGAACATCACTGGCATGCCACACTGCCTCCTGCCCCATTGCAGCTGCGAGCAAGCAGAAAAAGTGGGCCTCTCATAGATGGGAGAAAAACAAGACATTCCCCTGAAAATAAGCCCAGGTGCTTATTTTGGAGCCCCAAAAATATAAAGCTGGGTCTTATTTTCAGGAAAACATTGGTATCTCATCCTTTCTTAAAGCCCTGAAATTTTCTGATTTCTCAACCAAGTTTTAAACATGTCCAATGTTGCTTACTGTTTTGATGACAGCCAAGGTGAGTTAGGTGCTGCCACCCAGAATCAATCACAAATGGCTCTTCAAAACTCTCTACCAAAACTGTAAGCAGAGACATTGGCTGAATGACTTCTCCAAATTTCTCCAGGTGTAAAGTTGTTCAACAGAGTGAAACTTCCACACTGCACGATTACTGAAAAAAATCCATGAGCCTAGTTTCTTGTTGGGTCTTTTCTGGCACTTACTAGAAGCATGGGAAACTAGAATGATAATTATATATTGAAAAGATGACTATTAATAGTGAAGAGCTCATTTAAATCATTTAATAAATCAAACTGAATAAAGATCACTTAAAGCAGGAGATCACTGAAACTTTCCACTAATAATTTTTTGAGGAAGTAGCATATTAGCTTACATTGTAAATCAAGATTTACAGGCTTTTGACTGATGGACTGAATTTTTATACTGCCTTTCAGGGCTAATGCTTTAAAAAAGCTTATCATATTATCAAAAGCAATAAAACTTAGACAGACCAAATCAACCACAATAAACATCTCAAAGATAAAACTAGTAGGTCATCATCATTTTACAGGATGAAGATCTTTTCTGCATGTTTCCAGCCAATATGTTCCTGAGCTTTCTTGTGCCAACTGGGCCTGCAATTGGATTGATGTTGTCAATTCATCCTGTTTTAGGTCTCTTTTGTGGACATATATTCTTTTGTATATTTTCATTTGTTCTTTAATCCATGTGCAGGTCTTTCTATCTTGTCTTGTAATACTGAGAATGTTTCCATAGCTCTTTGCACCACTTGTAGCTTTTTTTATCGATTGTGAGTTTAGTGTTCATGTTTCCCTGACATACCTGCTTACAGCAGGTACCACACATTGATCGAAAACTTTTCTCTTCAGGCATAGGGGAATGTTGCTTTTAAACATTATGCTTAGCTTGCTGAATGACCTGACAACCACATTTAACACATTGTTCAATTTCATTTATTGTATCACTTTCCATTGAGATTCATTGGCCAAGTTATATGTAGTGGTCTACTATGTCTAATTCTTCTCCAGATATTTTTTTTTCCTTTGGGGAATTTATGAAACACAACCTGGCTCTTTTTCAAATTTATTGTTTTAAACAAATGGTTCTCCTACTTTATGTAGCTCTTGTGACTTTGTAGCTCTTCTGGTCTTGTGAGAAAAGAACAACATCATCTGCAAATCTTAAGTGATTTAAAAGGCACCATTGATTTTTATTCCATCTTTTTCAAACGATGGGCAAAAGATGGATTAAAACTAGTAGGTAAGAATAATTAAATGAATAATTAAATATAACTAAAAGCTTAATTTCTTTGCTTGCCATTTAAAAATAATCCCCCCAAAATGCCAAATAGACAAAATGTATCAAAATAGCAGAGATAGGAATGATGGAGCAAAAGAGTCACTTTAATGTACATTTCTTTCTTCACACACCTTGAACAAATATACCACCATATCCACAAATAACCACAAATATACTATCCAATATCCAGTTTTCCAAATGCTATGGTTCATGTTGCCAATGAAAACCTGTATATAGCCGCACATATTAGTAAAAGATATGCTCCCCAAATTCATTTTTAAGGACCAAATAACATTAAATATAGAGAAATTACATAATTAAAGTGTATATTAAGCAAAACGTGTCCCCAAATAAATTAAATAAGTAAAAATTTTCATACTGATTTCTTTTTTAAAATGAAGGTAACATAGCAACGTAAATATAAGGTAACAAAATGAATTGCTATGCAAAATCAGTATTTGAAAGATTTGTTTCCAACTTTAGAGCGAGGATTCCATAGTATAGACAAAACTGCAGAGATGTCTTTCTTTCCAGAAGCTTCAGTCTGATTTTAGAGCACTAGACAATACAAAAAAGTGACTCTAGCAAAAATAACAGAATTAGTCAATATACTGAGGAATACTCAAAATACCCATTTTATTGTTTCATAGAATTGCATTATTTTCATAGTAGATGAAAATAATAAGGTAGTTTATATCAATATCACAGAATCCATCACACTGTTCAGTCCCTTCTCATTCTTGTCTCTTTAGACCAGGGATCTCCAAATTTGATAACTTTAAAACTTGTGGACTTCAACTCCCAGAATTCTTCAGTCAGCCATGAGTCTATTAGTGAGTCATGGTATTTATTTGATATCAAATACCTTTGATATCAAATCCAATCCAATCACCTTTGAGAATTGAATGGAAGTTTTGTTTTAAAAAGTAGTTTGAACAAAACTTTCTTGAATGGAATCACTCATGGAATTTTCCAGTTCCTTCTACTTAATAGTGAAGTAATACCTAGCAAAAGCCAAATCATAAATCCATTTGATTTCCTAGGTTGCTTTACTTTTGTATGAAAAAAAATTGAATAGAAACATGAATGTTGGGTTCTTGGTAGTTTATAAGCTTGGTTGATGATTGCTTGATTAGGTTATTCTTTCTTCCCTGATTGTTTATTGGTGCTGGGTTGTTCGTTTGTTTGTTTGTTTTGCTTCTTTGGAAGTAGATCTTGGGAGAGATGTACTCTGAGATATTTATTTCCTTCTTTGATCTTCATAAGTAGGTAAATGGTGTTTAAGAGTCAATTTGGTGGTTAAAGAGCCCTGGTAACACAGCAATTAGAATGCAGTCTTGCTGGCTAACTCTGCTTACACCCAGGAGTTCAATCCTGACAAACTCACGGTTGACTATCTTTTTGATGTCGGTAAAATGAGGACCTAGATTGTTGGGGTCAAAATGCAAATCATACTTCTACATTGTAAATTGCCCAGAGAGTGCAGTAAAGTACTAGGGAGCACTATATAAGTCTAAGTGCTATTGCTAAAGATTAGACTAGACAGAATAAAAATTGAGACACTATGAGTTCTAGTCCTACTTTAAACACAAAGCCAACAGGGAGACTTTGAGCCAGTCAGCCTTTTCCATCCCTAAAAGGAAGGCAATGGTAATTCATTTCCAAAAATAGGCTGTCTTCCATGAAGGGACTAAAAAAGGAGGTGGGGTATTTCTGTTGATGGGTGATTTTTGTTGAATTCCATAGCAATTTTGCATTTGGCTTGATTCAGAATGTCAACAGTTTAGGAACCATACAAGGAAAAACCTCCCCACCAAAACTAGAAAGGAAACTACTATATATAAAGAATCAGCAAATGTTCACCTCCTGGGCATTGATGATGTTATCTAGCCTGATAATAAAACATGCAGGAGAACAATCAAATTCAGAGAATGCAAATAACCATGAATGTCAAAAATTAAATGTGAGAAGTACAATGCAGAGAGAAAAATTAGCTGGGTCTAAAATGTAGGAGGCTACAACTTAAGTCTAGCAGAACTCATTGAAGAAACTTCATTTTTAGGGCTCAATCACATAATCTCCTCATCTGGCTCCAAGAAAGCTTGTTTACTGTTTGCTGAAGAATTGTACAGCGCTTTCTTCACCATATTGCTTGTGCAAGCTGAAAGCAGATCAAGGAATCCTGACAAGAATGTGGTTTTTCCATAGAACAATGAAACTAAACCTCCTATGCAAAATTTTTGTGCCACGCAGAGAAGGATTCAATTCCACAAATATATTTAGATAGTCCTGACTTTGTCCAACCAACCATATTACAGTCTTGATGCCAATACTGGAGATGTGATGGAATAAAATGAATATTTTGCTCGTCCCAATATTTTTGTGAAGCAATCACAGGAACAAAATGATGAAATTCAAGCCAATTGCAAGTTATCACTTCTGAACACAAACAAATTTTCTTTCTGCATGTATGTGATTTTATTTTGCATATTTGTCAGCTTTGCCTTGACATTTATATTGCTGCAGAAGACTATTATCTTGTCAACCATGTTCTATTGCATTGACATTATCTCTTAACTACACAATTACTTCAGTAGGCCCTATAATATGAGCAAATAAAATATTTGAAGTGCTTCAAACAAAGCTAAGTATAAAAGTTTTTTTATATCAAACATAGTTGATAAATAAAATTATATTTTATCTACTAAGGAAATAAATTGTACAATTACTGTTAGGCAGCAAACAGATTTGTAAAAGTTGATACAAATCTGACACTTTAAAATTACACATGTTAAAATCTAACCATATCAGGAAGGGTGTTCTTCTGCTGCAAAGCTAACATGGGACTGGTTTGAAAGTAAGTGAACAGTTCATGAGCTTTGTAATATCTTGTTTATATGTTTGTTTATTTGTAAACATAACATATGCATAAACAGATGTCAGTGGTTGGTTCAATAGAGAGGATATCACTCAATATGTCATCTGGGAGGCAGTAGAAAAAATGGGATATGATTATTAGTGTAACATTAATACCAAATGTTGCAAAGTAGAAGAAACAGTAATTTTATTTTATCATAATTGATAGAACAGAAATGTCGACACCTATGTGATATCCAAATATGTTGAGCTACAATGTGCATCAATGACCATTGTCTCCTTTCCATAAGGATATGACAGAATCAAATAAAACAGCAGAATATCATTCCTCTGCTTAATCTACTTAATTGAAATTTGCAAACAACTTGCATCCTTTGGCAACTGGACAATAGGTGCATCCCTCTTAATTTTTTTTTGGCTCACTGAGACATTTTCAATTTGCTTCATGAAGAGAATGTGCAGCTAAACAAATCCTTTTAATTCACAACAATTTTTTACAGAAGGAAATGGCCACCCATCATTCATTCACGTGGCTGTGCCAATATCCAGCTATCGTTCAAGGCAGGCATCAAAATGAATGAAGCATTCCAGAAACAGATGGTTTAAATTGCTTGCTTAATAGCTGTCTAAATGTTAAAGCCTCTTTTGATTGCTCAGATGCACCAAATTTTCCTGCAGTCGAAGCTGCTGTCATATATCAAATACTTCTTGGCTCTTCTGCTAAGAAAATTTTATGTTAACAACACTACATAATCACAGGACAGCATATATAGGATCCATTCCAGTTTGATGTTGATTGAGGTTTTAAATTCTGATTGGTCAGTCAGTGGCAAAAAGGAATGGTAAAACATATAAATCTCATGCTGTTCTCAAACTGAACCAGGCAGGCCTTCTATGAGGAGACTGATAGAAAAATGGCAAAGGCAAGGCTTGATTGAGGAAACTGGATTTGTATTCTAGAAAGATTTAACATGAATAGATAATTACTGTTGCTGGCCTGCTTCTGGACCGAATTCAAAATGCTGATATTGATTTACAAAGCCTGAAGTGGTATCTGGTATCCAGAGAATTAAATTAAAATGTTGTCGTTAATTGCTTGTATTTATCAAGGCACAGTACAGATCAAAGGAAAAATACTATGCTTACTAAATTTCATTCCCCTGTAAATCAGTTTACAATTTAGGAACCAATAGTTACAACCAAAGGAAACCCAATGATCATCTGAATTTAAAGGAATGTCCCACAATATTGCAAAGTGCACAAGCTCTCATACTTAACTTAAAACAACTATTAATTAATGACTTTGTAGTCTTGCATGAACCAGCTTGTGCATTAAAATTTACTATAGAGACCTTCTAATGATCCCCCTCTATCTATAATTAAGCAGTTGTCAAACACAGATGGATCCTTTTCTCTTTGAGAGCCTCATATTTGGAACTCTCTTCCATAATTATTTTCTTCATGGCATCAAGTAAGTATGTTTCTTTATTATGTCAGTCTTTGGAAGCTTTTGAAGATTCATGCTTATTATTGGCATGGGTAACCTAGTGCTGTAGTCCTTTGAGGTTACAAATTGGAGGAACACATGATTCCCAAAAATGAGAAGGCGGACACCAGCAGACCATAAAGGCAGAGTGTAAAATAATGTACAATAGAAGCACAATGAGGCATTGTCCCATGATGTCATGATTGCCAACATAGAGATAAGTGAAACAAGCCTGAAAATATGTTGCATGGGTGACTACATGACAGTGAGGTAGTGATAAGAACAAGAGTAGTTGGAAGATGGGATAGCTACTGTATATCTCTGCCCCAATCTTATAGTGTTATAAGAGCTTTAATATTTGTGCAAAAGGGAAAGCAATCCAGAATTATTGAGATACTAGAAATTCTAAGTAACATGAATTATTACAATAACTTGTGCTGTGTTTTCATACCTAATCTAAACAGCAGACAAGTGGGGATTAGGTTGCCTCTCCATGTATCATGAAGAACTATCAATGTAAAATATTTTTACATATTTTAGTTGATGCTGACTTCTATTTCACAAACCATTATATTGCACTGGTTTTTAAATATTAACTATTCTACAATCAGCTTGAACATGAATACCACCCATATCTGTCAGTACTGTTTCAATATTTCAAACTAGACATTCTAGAATGATGATATCAAGGAAGTGATACAGGCTGAGGCATATTATTCTAATTTATCAAACAAATGGACATTTCCAATGGTCTTTGCAAGAATAGTAATAAAAAGATCACTTCGCACTGACTCAATAAAACAACCTATCCTAAAATGTTCCTTCATACAAGTTGCTGATTGATACGGCATATCATGCAGAAGAGCAGACTCATTATTTTTAAAGAAATAAGCAATTACAACTTCAGAAGTTTGAGTTGTAGTTCTGTACTGTCACATTTGCCAAAACATGGTGATGCCCTATGATGCCCTTTCAAGCCTATATTGAGCTAATCAGTGCTGGGATTCAAAAAAATTTACTACCAGTTCTGTGGGTTTGCCTTGGCAGGTGTGGCATGGCTTGTTGAGTATGGCAGGAGAAGGATACTGTAAAATCTCCATTCCCACCCCACTCCGGGGGAAGGATACCCATTCCCTTCCCACCTCACTAACCTCTACTCCATTCTCCTGTGCAGGGCAACAAAATAAGACCCAACTGATCAGCTGGGACTCGGGAGGCAGATACTAGATAAGGGGGCAGTCAGAGGTGGTATTTCCTGGTTCTCTGAACTACTCAAAATTTCCGCTACCAGTTCTCCAGAACTGGTCAGAACCTGCTTAATACCACCTCTGGAGCTCATGCTTCTGTATCTAAATTCCTAAATACAGAAGAATGGTCATGTCATGCCCTTGGTAGAGTCGGACTCTGAGGGAGAGAAGGAACAGCCGACAGGGAGTGGAAGTGTGTCTTAGCCATGATTCTGTAAAGCGTAGGTAATGTTACAAACTGAGCGGTTTGTAATTCTTTTTTTAAATTGTTCCTAGCACAGTAACTGGCAAGCACAGATAAACCAAACAAGGTTAGCACTGAAATCAATCTTCTTTCAGTGTAATTTAACCCTTTACCCCATCCACCTAATTGCAGTCTATCTCCACCCTGCACTTACTTCCCAATTACCTCATTAACCCTATAATGTGACAGCCTACATCGCATACTAACTACCCACAATTCCCAGCTACCCTGTATGCCTCCCACCCCTGTGGTTGCCCTCCTTAATCCTTCACCTGGTTTAATGTTACATGCTGATAAACACCATCATCCCTACTCCCGCTCTTCGTGGATTTATCGCCCTGGTGTTGTTTGTTGCCAATTCTTCATAGCCAATCATGGACATATAAATAAGTTCCTGAGTTCCCCCCCTCAACTTAGATTATCAATCATTAGAATGTTATCCAGCAGCGTTGTTTGCTTCCTCCACTCCATCTCCCTCACTCCCCTAAGCTTCAGATTCTGTTGAGCAAGGCATTTCGCAAAGCTCGACAGTGTGGCTCCGAAGATTGTGAAGGAGGCTGGGGAAGGGCAGAGGCTAGCTGGGCAGTCAGAGGAAGAACCAGGCCCATCCCCTCTGCATCCTAGGACATGTAGGAACAGAGAAGGCAACAACTTGGCCTACGAGAGAGGAAGTGGCCATGATCCTCCTCATTGGTTGCAGCTGCAGAAATTAGTATATAAGAGAGACTATTACAACACAACATTGCCAGAAGCAAAGCGTGTTTTATTTTGGACTGAAGTTATCTTGGTTGGTGTCCTTCCAACAGCCTCTGCTTTGTTATCTCCTTGAATTTGGTAATTACTTATCCTGGTCCATTGTGGAAATTTCATCATTGTAGTTTGTTTGGTTTTTTATTTCAACTCTATCTCCTCATTAAGTTCGGACTGTATTGCTTTCTTTTGAAGACTATTTTTGAGTATGTTTTATCTCCAACTAAGAATAATTGAACAGTGGGGCCAAGTTGGAGGCATTAAAGGATTTTGTTAGATTTGTGTTCCACTCTGGGTCATCACACATCGCCATCATCACCATCACTGTCACCACCACCTTATAAGGGAGATGGGAAGCATAAAAAATTATAAATAAAATAAATAAAAATAAAACAAATCATCATCATATTAATACACACTGAATAAGATGTTGCATATCTCTAAGGGAATTGTATTTATCTGAATGTGTAAACTATCTGAATGTGTAAACTGAACTATGAGGCAATAAAGCCTCCCATTGAGGCGTTTAGCTTCCCAAACAATACTGCGATTAGGGTCAAACCTCTTAGAGTCTAGAAAAAGGCCTAGAGTATCATAGCCTAAGAAAGGACTGAAAGGATTGTCTAGAACAGAGATCTGCAACCTTAAACACCCAAAGAGCCATTTGGACCCGTTTACCACAGAAAAGAAAGCACCTGGAGCCAATAATTTAGCAAGCGGTGTGACTGGGTAGGTGTGGCCAACTCGACGTCACTCATTCCCATCCACTCACCTCCTGCTCTGGAATATGGAGTGACAGGGAAGGGAGGGACCAGCCAGTGGTGGGATCAGCCAAGAGGGAGCTGCAGCAGAGGGCCGAAAGAGCCACAAGTGGCTCCAGAGCCACAGTTTGCAGAACCCTGGTCTAGAACAAGACTTTTCAAACTTTTTCAAGTGATGAGACCTTTTAAAATAAAATGTCCTGGCACCCCTGTTCAAAAGGCAAAGCTAATGAACTAAAATTGGCAATAAAAGGAAATTTGAACTAATTGCAACGAATTGCTGCCTGCCTAAAACAAATGCTCCTGCTTTCCCTTTTGACCCGGCTTGAGGAAAGGAGAGAGAGGTAAATATGTAATTTGTGTTATTGTACTGATTGTATTAAAGGATACCTTTGAGGTAAAAGGTATTTCTATTGGCAGTAGGGTAAATTAGGGCTAGGTTTAGGCTTGAAGTCTGTTGTTAATTTGATGTGAGGGTTAGCTTGAGTACTTATGGTTAGTGTTAGTCTTAAATCCATGAGAAGTTTTAAGATAAAGGTGATATTAGGGTTAGGCTTTCTTGTGGTATAATAATGGACAGGTTCATTGTTCACTGTTACGTGAATTTTTGAGATTATTGATAGTATTACATTCATATAAAAGTAAGGATTACTTAGAACTAAGAGATAGGATAAGAAATGTAACTGGAATAATCCTTAAGTGAGTAAAATGAAAATTTGTAAATTATACAAAGATATAAGTATAATAATTATAGTTAAAGTTATTATTTAATATTACACAAATGTAATAATATAATGTATTATGATTTTAAACCAAGAACCGGTATAGATGCCAAGACTACTGTTGGAACTATGATGTTTTATGATGTAATAAAAGAAACTCAACAAAAATATATTTAAAATAATGTCAGGATTACTTGAAGTGGGTAGGCAATATGCAGATAATGCTTCTACATTGTAAACTACCCAGAAAATGCTGTAAAGAACTATGGGGGGAGGGGGTACATACATCTAAATGCTATTGGTATTGCTATTACTAAAATGTCTATTGGCAGTAGAATGAAATTAGAGGTAGGATTGGGCTTCCTTGAAGTCCATGATTAAATATTCAGAGTTATAGGGTGATTTTTTATGGTTAGTAGATGGGGATAATCTATTAGAAAAACTCTTGAGGTAAAATATTGACATAAGATGAATCTAGAGCTAGTGTTAAGCTTCCTTCAGATCTCTGTTCAAAATTAATGGTAAGAGTAGTCTTGGGGTGAAGTTATTTAGTCTGAAATCCACATTATAATAAAGATGGGCAGCCAGGATAAACTTGGAGGTGAATCATTTCTACTGCCATTAACCTACAGGGTTAGCCGTTTTCAAGCCTGTGATTCAACTTAGTGTGAGGGTCAGTATTTATAATTGGTTATTGTCTTAAAGTCATATATAGTGGCAATTGCTCTCTGGGATAAAGTTTAGGATAAAAAAATATTTTATCATTAGAATTAGATTTCCTTGAGATCTAAGGTTATATTTAATGGTAAGATTAGTTTTACAGTGTGGGGTTGTATTATTTCTAACATTCTTACACACGTTATAATGGATATTGCTAGCTAGAAAAACTTGAGCATAAACATTTTTTATGTAAATATTTCTATTGTAGTATCCTCTATAAGTTAGGTCTATTGTTATACTGCACTTTCTTGAGAATATGATTAATAAATATGGTTTATAGCAATAGCACTTAGACTTATATACCACTTTATAGTGTTTTACAGCCCTCTCTAAGCAGTTTACAGAGTCAGCCTATTGCCCCCAACAATCTGGGTCCTCATTTTACCGACCTTGGAAGGATGGAAGGCTGAGTCAACCTTGAGCCTGATGGAATTTGAACTGCCAGATTGTAGGCTGCAGAAGTAGCTTGCAGTACTGCACTCTAACCACTGTGCCACAGAGGCTCCTTAATATTATTTAATATTATTTCCTCTTTATATTATTAGAATGAGCTTTAAAACAAATTTGAATGTATAAATACTCCAAACAGTAGTAAGACTTCTTAAATTAAACATTTTATCTTTTTTTAAAAAACTTCTTTTTAGCTTAGATCAGGACTCAGGCCAGAAACAAATACATACAGTGTCTCATTCAAAAAGACAAGAGAAAGAAAGAAAAAATCCAATGTCTGCAGAGCACCCCCATTCTACTTATAAGAACAAAACAGATTTCCTAAATGGTAATCTAAACAGGAAACTGATAATACTTTGTGGGCTCTGGGATATGATTGTCCTACAGAATGTAACTGGCAATTGCATAGATCCCATAATAACAGCCTGACATTATTCTGAATTCTAAAAGTAAGAAAGAAGCAAGAAAGCTTGAAATAGTTGATGGAGAGCTGGGACTTATTCATTACTTCAAAAATACTTATTAAAAAATTGGCCATGTACCTGTCAGATCTCCTCTTGGCAGCAATGAAGAGTGAGTCAGTTGACACCCCTTGGTGTTTTAGTAGGTTGATGTGATCAAGTTTTGGCATCAAGCCTCAGAGGAAGCAAGCAACCTGGCTGTTTGCGGAAAGCTGGCAAGGAAGGGCACCAATGGTGATTACATGACTGAAGTATGCTGCAATAGAGATAATTACAGCCAGTTGCCAAGGGCTTGAGTCACAATCACAGTAACCTTGGGGATACTGTGATAGCTGCAACTTTGTGGAACAATCATAAGTCTCCTTGTTCAGTGCCATCATTGTTTGGAATGTTTGCAAATTGCAACAAATGGTTGTAACCTGAGGATTAGTACTATATATTGTGAAGACCTGGGGGAGGGGGTGAAATATCCCCTTTCTGAAATGTGCTCAACTAGATTACAGTTATGGCATCCAGGGGAGGGGCTAGAGTTTATAGTCATCTGGGAGATCTTGGAGAAGATCAGCAACACTCGTGAGATTGGACATTGCCTAATGCAGTTCAATATCAAGACTGGGCTGGCACCAACTTTCCCAGGCTCACAGTGTTGAAGGACTTTAACTTGTTTTCCCTAGGCACCAACTCAGTTCAAGATCACCAGAGTCATCATGGACCAGATCCAGCTATTGTGGGCCCAACATATAAGAGGACCCACCACACTTTAGATCTGTTTGTTTTGGGGTAGTGACATTTTGATTTTACTTTCTGTTATTACAGTCAGGATCTGGATAATTGGAATTTTCTGTCTGGAGGTAGGCAGTACAGATAATTCTTGACTTCTGAGCACAACTGGGGCCCAACTTTCTGTTGCTAAATGAGACATTTATTAAAGGAGTTTTGCCCTATTTTATGACCTTTCTTGCCACAGTTGTTAAGTGAATCCCTGCAGTTGATAATGACTTGATCTTTAGATAGGCATTTGCTAATAATTATAATTCCCCATTTCCAATAGTTCTTCTCAGATCTGCAATGCTAAATAATGCTATTTTAGGAAAGTGTTATTTGCCCTGCCTAGAAGCCTGAGTTTTATTTTCTATAACTGTATGGATCCTTCGTGCAAGTTCATTGACAACTAATTCAGCTGACAATTTAAAGACCTTACTTATGTACATTCATCTTATTTATGAGCCCTTTTGACATAGTGACTGTACTTGTTCATATTTAACAAACAGACAATTGTTCTCAGCGCTTCACAACTATAACTGCTAAAGGAAAAACATTAACAAACTTTGTTATTGGTAGATGGTCACTTGTGGGGAAAAAAGTGGTTGGATAAATATTTTTTTAACAATTCCGTGCCAAACAATTTGTGCATATTTAGAAGACAGAATGAGGCAATATTCTAAGGGGGACCTGCCAAGCACAGTGTTGCCTATGATTTATGGATATGTGATAAAGATAGATTTCAGCAATAGATTCAGTGGATTCTATTAACTCTAAGTGAGATAGGACCTCTTATTAATTTGGAAATACATGTAGAAATGCACTTCCCAAATGTTACCATTGATTTTAAGATAAAATTAATTCTTTTATTGCATTTTATTTAATATGTATTTCCATGTATATAGTCTCAGTAGAGACATCTGTGAATCTCCTTTGTCTTTTGAACATCTCCTTCATAATAATAATGTCCATAGCAAATTTGCAAAGTTATCTCCCAATGCCAATTAAAAATCTTGAATTAAAAAAAATCTTGCAGTTTAAAAAAAATGTGGCCCTTGCTGTAATCCCAGTTTCCCTCCTAAATTGAATCATGAAGAGGACTACTAATAACCATAATTTTATCATTACATAAGAGATTAGCTTCTTGCAAATAGCAACAACTGTATAGAAACTGTTTATAAACGCAGTTAAGAGAAAGTTTACCATATTTCAGTTAGAACTGCATACAGGAGATGACTTTACAAATTTGCTTAACAACTGCTTTATTTAGTGACCAAAGTTATAATAGTGCTGAAAAAGTCATTTTATTACCAGTCCTCACACTTGCAATCACCATAACATCCCCACAATCACGTGAGATTCAAACAAATTACAACCAGTGGGCATTTACAATAGTTGCCTCCTGCAGTCATGTGATTATGATTTGCACACTTCACAGCTAGCTTGCAACTAGCAAAGTTAATGGAGAAGCCAGCAGTAAAATCCAAAGTCACAATCACATGATACTTCACTAAATAATCATACTACTGAGCAATGGAGTTGCCAGTCACAATTGTGTCAGTAAATCGGGAATACTTTTATTCTTTTATGCTGTATATATTTGTTTGTTTATTTATTTATTTATACATTTATATACCTTAAATAAATACCTTTTTTCTGTATACTGCATGAGTCAAAAAGAGGGCTGAGAAAATATCTATTGACCCCCCTCATATCCTGGACATAAACTGTTTCAACTTCTTCCCTTAGGACGCCACTATAGGGCATTACATGCCAGAACAACAATAGTTTTTCCTGCGTGCCATCATTCTGCTGAACACCCAATTCACATAGCGCTGTCTTAGGCCTAAATGTATTATCTTCTCATCTTTCTCATCTTCTTGTCCTTCCTGCTACCTTCTCCTATTGATATCTTATGCTTATCACTTGTCTTTTGTATCTTATGGTTAATGACTGTAATTATGCTTATGATGTGTGACCTATCACTTTTATTGTTTGTATGTACCCCGAGAGCTTATGCAGCAGAAAATCCCTTGTGTGTCCAATCACACTTGGTCAATAAAGAATTATATTCTGTTCTGTTGTGTTATGTTGTGTTGTGTTCTGTTCTGTTCTATTTTATTCTGCTTTTTGCCTATCTATATTGTTCTGTGCTATTTGTACAAAATGTATTTAAGAAACTACACATCAGCATCAATCTACAGCCCCATAGCTCCTGTTATTTAATGGCATGATATTTTGCAATTAGTTTTTTTTTCTGAAAATGACTTCTTTGTTAATTATATTAATGACCTAATTCACATTCATTACTATAACTAGGCAAATAACAGAGAATTTGGGCCATTATTGGGATTTGATATCAATGAAATGTAAGTACATAGTTTTACCATCAGTTTTACCTAGACATGTTCATTCGGAATAAATCTCAGGTGATAGGACTACAACTTTAATTGGTAGGAATAAACATCAGATTCAGTTGAATCTTGTGTCATAGTGCGCTGTACCATTAAAAATCAAATCAAAATCCTTAAGAAGTGACACAAACCAAATCAGTGCTGTCACAAGATACTGTGCGTAATTTATCTTTTTTTTTAATTGCTGAAAGGTAGACAATAGACTTGTTATTGTTTTTTTTTTTTAATATACTATATAGCAGCAACCAGTGGCCACGGCCCACTGTGGGCCATGGAAAATTTTTGGTGGGCTGAAGAAGAAATGGCCCCCAAAAGCAATTAATCTGGGCTGCGCAGTTCTTGCACCTCCCGACTCTCCAAGGGACCCCGGAGTCAGGCCCCTGAGATGCACCTGCCAACCAGCATCAAAGCCTCGGAAACACAGGCAAAGCCACCGCAGCGATAGCATCCTGAGTTGCCTTAGCATGCTTGGTTAGTTAAGAATCGCCCTACCCAGAGAAGGAAGTGGTGCTGGAGGAGGAGGAGGCAGTAGTGGAGAAGCAAGCAACTCAGGGCGCTACAGCTGTGGCGGCTTTGCCTGCATTTCCGAGGCTTCAATGTTGGGAGAAGCAGCAAGGGCTAGAAAAGGGGAGAGCTGTGCACACCCGGTGCGTTTGGAGATGCGTGGGGATGGGGACGGGCTGGGCATGGGGTGGAAAGGACAGGCGGCTTTGGGCTCTCTCTGCTGGACCCTCTGGTCAGGGAAACAGAGCTGCCATCACCTCACCTCCCTGTCCGTGGATGGGTGGGCACTATCACTGCCTCAGGTGTCCTCTCCCAGTGGCCCCTTTGGGGTCAGGCTGGAGGGACTTGGGAAGCCAAGCTCGGGTTGGCCCAGCTCTGTTGCTTGGCAGGCAGGTGTGCACCCATGGCTCGCTTTCCTGGCTCTGCCCAGCCCTCCCGGCTCTGGTGTGGCCCTGGCAGGATGAGCAGAGGGCCCAGTGGGGAGGCACTTGCTGCCTTGGCCAGAGCTCCACCGCCAGGCAGGAGGGCCCACCTGTCAGCTGCACTGGGCGCCCCAGGAGAAGCTCTTCATGCTCTGCCCAGTGCCAGGCAGGGATGGCGGCTGGGCGCTTCTTTCAGGGTGGGTCAATCCTGCGCTGTGGCCTCGGAAGATTCGCCTCCCCATGGGGGGTTGGGCTGCCCTCTCGGGCAGGGGAGGCTTTGTCGTAGTAGGGTGTCATTTTTAAAAGAATGGGCTTTGCCTTCAAATGGTGCCCAGGAAGGCAGTGACAGGAGTGTCTGAAGCCGAGTGTCTCCACCGGGCTCTGGTTGCAGGGAGAAGGCCTGGCCAGCCCCGTATGGCTGCCCCAAACACTGCGTGGCTGCGCCAAACTCCGCAGCATTGCTCCAAATGCCATGGCGGCACAGGGAGAAGGGAAAGCAATAATGGCAGAAGGTCTCCCGATACGAAGTGCCCCACCAATGCCGAGGTCAACGCAAGCAGCACCATATCCGGGTGTGCAGCAAAAGTACTTGGTGACAGTAGGGAGGTTGGTGGCAAGGCATGGCTGTCCATGGGATGCTCCTAACAGCCAGCCCCCCACCATTTCCCCCCATTTCGCATGTTTAATATAGGCTTTAATTTGGGGGAGGGGCTTAATTTCATTTTATGCCTATAAAAAATGCTGGGACTTCCTATTGGGGGAGGCCATATTGTTGGAGAAACACGGTTTGTGTGTGTGTGTGTGTGTGTGTGTGTGTGTGTGTGTCTGTATATATATATGGCATTCAGCTTTGTTCAGGTATTTTCCCACGTCATTGTAGTTGTGCTTTTAAAGTTGTAGCAACATTTCAGCAGAATCTCATCTTCCAGAAGCCTGATAATGGCAGATGAGATTCTGCCGAAACGTTGCTACAACTTTAAAAGCACAGCTACAATGACATGGAAAAATACACGAACAAAGCTGAATGCCATACATGTAAGTACCCGCGAAAACTTAAGAATGTGTGTGTATGTGGGTGTGGGTGTGGGTGTGGGTGTGTGTGTATCTTTGGTTATTCGGGTTTTCTCCCGCGTAAGATATATATATATATATATATGGCATTCAGCTTTGTTTGGGTATTTTCCCACGTCATTGTAGTTGTGCTTTTAAAGTTGTAGCAACGTTTTGGCAGAATCTCATCTGCCATCATCAGGCTTCTGTATAGTGTTCATATATATAGGGGTTTCTTAAATATACATACATACATACATACATACATACTTACATATATATATATATATATATATATATATATATATATATATATATATATATATATATATATATATTCTGAGGTTCTCACGGGTATTTGTATGTGGATCTTTGGTTGTTCGGGTTTTCTCCCGTGTAAGGTTCGAAGTATCTAGGCAACGTTTCGATGAAGTCTCATTCATCATCTTCAGGCTTCTGTCTTCGGCTCTGTGCTTTCAGAGCTCTGTGCTTCTCTGAGAAGCACAGAGCCAAGACAGAAGCCTGAAGATGATGAATGAGACTTCATCGAAACGTTGCCTAGATACTTCGAACCTTACACGGGAGAAAACCCGAACAACCAAAGATCCATAAATATATATATGTATATAATTTATATTTAACATAAAAAATTATATTAAATATATTAGCTTTTTAAAAAATTCATATTCGTGGTCCTTGGGATTTAAAAGTATGAGTTTGGTGGTCCCTGAGATCCAAAAGGTTAGCGACCCCTGCTATATAGAACCTTCTTTTATCCATAAAATGCCCAGGAAAGACCTAGAGAGAAAGAGAAAAAGAAATGTTTGGGGTTCTTCAGTTATTTGAGAGAACTATTTGTCTATAGTGTTCTCCCCTTCCCCCATGTGTGTGTTTGTGTATTTGTGTATGTGTTGAAAAATGAAAAGTAGAGGCACTATTCTCTTTGTAAAGAGTCTGAAAGTTTGGAACCCAGCCCTAAAACCCTTCTATCAATTGTTGAAGCTGTCTCTCTACATTTGACAGATCTACTCCAGTGGGGGAAAATATGCTTCAAACATGATAAAATGAATAACAGAATAACAACATTTAAAAAAAAATTAGATGACCCTAAATTCCAAATCCCTATACCAAGTTCTGTAATACAGGGAAGATTCTATTGTGTCTACAGATTACGGATTCTGATTAAAAAGTAAAAAGGCAAGAAAGTAACGGCATTTCTGACTTTTAGTCAATGAAAGATGGAAACTTATTTAAATTCAAGCCCCATCTTGAACCTGGCTGCAATAGTCTCCTACTGGAAAGCCAGACTATAAAGATACAGAAAAATAATCTATATTAAAGGATGCTGTATTTCAAAATACCAGACTGAACCTATGCCAAATCTTGTGGTTGATGGGCTCTCTCACTCCCTCGCTCTCTTGCTCTCTGGGTGTGGTTGTGGGTGTCCATGGGTGGATGTGTTCAATTGTCATATATAGGTAAAATCAATCACATTTTATGGAAATAAAACATTAGAAAATAATGATCAATGTCCTTTTACCAAATAGAAATCCAAATTATCCAAATTTGTATGGTCAAAATTATATTATTATAGCTCTGTCTTAATATTTCTCCCTTATTAACCGATTTACCTCTCATTTTATCTTCATCTTGTTCTCATCTTGCCCATAAATCATCAGTTCTTCCAGCCAAATATAGAGTTTGTGCATGTAGAATATTTGCAATAATGTTTGAAATAGTCTGCTCCTCTTTTATTATTCGAGGCTGTGATTTGATCAACCTGACAATTGCTATAGCAACCCTCACAATCTAGTTCTACCCTAAGCCACTCAAAAAGTAATATCAGTTCTTCTAAAAATTGAGTTTGAAATGCAAAAAGTTTAAGCATTTAGCTTACAGAGATTGCTGCAATATAAGCAGTACTCAGAAACCTACTTAATAATTAAAAGCAAGCTATTTATCTGGAGATATAGTTGAACTCCAAAACTTACATTGAATGTCAGGGTTCAGCTCCAGAGCAAGCAAGTGTCTTGAGGCTATGTAGAATAAATAAAGATCAAATCAGGAATATATTTCTTGCTTATCGATGACTCTATTATCCATCCACGTTACAATAATTACCATCAGGAGGCATAGTTGACCCTGATTAATTATAAGAAAAGTAGAATATAATTGTTACCAGTGGTAATTAAATAAAGAAAGTCAAGCAAAGCTTGCTTGTTAGTTTCCACAATTTCTGCTTCGCCCTGCAGTCATTGATGTCTATGATAAAAGGTGGTATCAAGTTTATGTTTATTGAACTTTCCATAGAATGTCATAAGAATTGTGTTTCTGTTATTATAATAGACCTAAGAACTAGGGAAATTAGTTTTGAAGGTGAAAATTGAATGTTCAAGGAAGCTTGTAATATTTCTAGAAATTCTCATTTTTATAAAGTCAATGGCTATAATAATTCTGACTGCTGCATATAAGGCAATTCCTTTTTCTCATAACATTGTAAAATCCCAGGACCTTTGTTATTTTTTGTTACCATAAAATGAAAGAATATATTTCCATCTTCTAAAGCAAGGATAAGCAACTCAGTGTTCACCGATGGTTTTGTTCATCACTTTCTCCTCTCAACTGCCCTGGCCAAGTTGTACAAGAGCACAGATTTATATAAACATACATACTGTTTTATTTAGTATGAGTCCTTCACTGCATATTCTGTAGAGTATCAAACCAACAAAAGTAACATCACACCATTGTACTTTAACCCATAATTTCAGAAGTGGTATTCAGCAGGTTCTGACCAGTTCTGGAGAACCGGTAGCAGAAATTTTGAGTAGTTCAGAGAACTGACAAATATCACCTCTGACTGGCCCCCACCCCCATCTATTCTCTGCCTCCTGAGTCCCAGCTGATCAGCTGGGTCTTCTTTTATTGCCCTGCACAGGAGAACGGAGCTGGAAAGCAGGTTAGTGGGGTGGGAAGGGAATGGGATTTTGCAGTAACCTTCCCCCCAGGAGCAGGGTGGAAACGGAGATTTTACAATATCCTTCCTCTGCCATGCCCACCAAAGCCACACCCACCAAGCCAAGCCACACCCACAGAACAGATAGTAAAAAAAACTTGAATCTAACCACTGCATCATTTCTATTAATGACATCATACCAGTGTCCAAAAAGGGCGGGCTTCCAAGCAATGACATACCATTGTTTTCATTATTCAGATTCTCACAAACATCTTAAATCCCCCCCCAATTTCCCATTTTTCTATTACATTTCAAGGGAAAAGGAAGAAGAAGGGAAGGAGGTATCAGAAAGAATTCCTTTGATTATTTAATTTTCTTCTAGCAAGGAATATCTTATGTTTAAAACAAAGGATGACTTATTGAGAAATAACTCAGTTTTTTTTTTTTTGACTGACAAACATGGTGCCTGTACTTATATAAAAGGACTTCTCAACAAATATAAAGATTGTTTGAATTTCAGGACATATAAATTCATTTATTCATGAGATTTATATCCAGATTTTCTTCTTCCAATATTCCTTAGGTATATCCATGGTGATATGCCTAAGATTCACACCTTATAATTTTTCTCCCCAACATCAACTTTGTGAGATATGTTTAGTCTAATGGTTCAAATAGCAGGCTAAGAAACTAAAAGTGAGTTCTAATCCTGCCTTAGGACATGAAAGCTAATTGGATGACTTTGGACCAGACATTTCTCTCGCCCCAACGCACCTCATGGGACTGTTGTGCTAGGGAAAATAGGAAGAGGAAGGTGTACTAGATATGTTCACTGCCTCGAACTATTTAGAGAAATAATAAAGAAGGAATAAAAATAAAGGGGAAAAAGAAAAAAAAAGACTACCTTAAGTCATTCAGTGAACTTCTACAAGTAGGGGTAGATTTGATATCATGGGTATTCTAGTCTAACAGCTTAGCTGCTACAATACATTATACCAGCTTTTCACTAATCCAGATATCCATAGCAATGAACAAATCCATCTTCTCTCACATCAGCCAGAGGCAAGATAAGCTTGTCCACTCCTCCCCACCTCCAAATTCAAGTAACATTGCTTAGTTCAAAGCCAGGACAGAGTGTGTGTGTGTGTGTGTGTGTGTGTGTGTGTGAGAGAGAGAGAGAGAGAGAGAGAGAGAGAGAGAGAGAGTGTCATAGTAAATTATATATCACACAATACTAAAGAAAAACAAGATTTTTCCTCCAGCCTTTCATTTTTCAGTTTTTCATCCATTCAAATTAACTAATACACATGTGCAATTCTGCTTCTGATTTTTGTGATTAATACAATGATTAGGTAAAACTAAGTCAGCACAATAAGCCTTTGTTCCCACGCCAACTATTTCCTGCAGGTTGATTTTTTTTTTCAAGTTATGTTCATTTTTATCTTTTCTAAAGTTTAACTAATTGTCTTCAGGTCTAATCAGCGGCAATGAAAGCACCTACAGAAATAGAGAAATGGGACTGCACTATAATAAAGGAAAGGTTGGTTCTGCTAAAAAGTATATTCTCTTGAGGAAAAGATGCCAATGGTCACAAAATGTTACAATGTGATAAAGAAGATGAACAGAGGGTGATACAGATTTTTCCATTTTACAGAAATGTAAGAATGATATGCTATGATGTGAGATAAGAAATATTTATTTATTTGTACCCCACCTTTATGATATGTTCTGATTTGATGTGACACAGAACATATTTTGATTTCTTCTAAAAATACTCCAAAAAAAATCCAAATTTTCAACTGGTGTCCATAGCTGAAATAATATCAAATAAGAATATCTCAAATAAATAAAGGCGAATCAGATTTCTCCTGGACAGTAACAGAATCAAGCATCACCCAGTAAATAACAGCTGCTAGTAAAACAATTAACCCTTTCCTTGCAGACTCTCAATACTACCTCATTACTTTAATCAAACACTGATTAATTCAATTACCTCAAAACTTACAACTTTTCTATCTCATTACCTATATCAATGCTTAGATAATCAATTTCTATAAAATAATTTATTAATGGTTTAATTGATTTATTGTTTTAATTGATTAGTGTTATTAGAGTGTTTAGTGCAAACGGTGTGATTACTGACTAGTTTAAAAGATTCATGTAATTTAATTGATTAGTAAAATTAATGATTTAGTGAATTTAATTGAACAGTGTGATTAATTATTAATATAATTAATTGATTAGTGATTAGTGTAATTAATTGATTAGGCTGATTGTTGCTTAGCAAAATTATTTGACTAGAGAGATTATTGCAATTGTTACAGAGCACCTGATTATGACATCAAACATGTAAACAAGCTAAATTCACTACTAACATGGGCAACATCCTGCCCACACGCTTTTATCTTTCTTGGTGACTTCAATCTACCTCATATTGACTGGTCCCTAAACAAATATACAACTGAACCCATACACACAACCTTCTACAATGCTGTTACAAATCTGGAACTGGAACAACTAGTAACCAACAATACTAGACGAAAAAACTGCCTCAATCTCATCTTCTGCAATAGTTTGAATTTAGTTTACGGAATACAAACTAAAGAACCCTTTTCCAACAGTGACCACAATATGATTGACTTTTGTCTCAACATACGCCCACACAAAAATCATCACAATGATGTAATCCCCAATTATAACTTCAAAACAGGCAACTATGATCTTATAGACAACGATCTCTCATCCCTTGATTGGCAATCTCTATTAACTGGATGCAATTCTGTTGAAGACCATTACAATATATTTTTACTTGAAGTCAAAAGAGTCATCAAACTATATGTATCAACAACAACTCCCAAAACAAAACAAAAAACAGATTACCCATAACAATAAGGAAACTTCAATCCAAAAAGATATCACTCTGGCGGAAAAACAAATCTGGTCACATTGTCAATTTCAAAAGCTGATACAAAAATTTATGCCACCAGATAAAGACTGAATGCACCAATTATCACATTAGAACAAGAGGAAAACCTTCTATGCACCAATTCCACCTGCGCTTTGTACAATTTTGTAAACAACAAACAAAAAGACTCAAAGTCCATCCCACCTCTGATAGGACCGAATGGTAAAGACTGCAATGACAACACCATTAAAGCCAACATCTTTAACGCATTCTTTGGCTCAGTATTTGTAAACAGCAATGGATCATGCCCAGTATTTCCTAGTTGAACCACAGAAAACTACAATGATCTAATACATATCGATTTTACAGAAGACAATGTTGAAAAAGCACTACGCAATCTAAAACCATCTCTATCTATTAAACCAGACAGAATATGTGCCTACTTCTTTAAAAAGCTATTCACTGCCATAGCAGAACCTCTAAGCATAATCTTTGAAAAATCTTTCAGGACCAGCTCCTTCCCTAACCTATGGTCATAAGCCACGGTCATCCCCATCTTCAAAAAGGGAGACCCCAGCCTAGTTGAAAATTACAGACCAATCCTTATGCTGCATCACCTGTAAAGTCATGGAATCAATTATTAACCAATCCATTATCCTACACTTAGAGACAAACAACCTACTCTCCAATAAACAATTTGGTTTCAGAAAAAACTATTCTGTAATCTGCAACTCTTACACTGCAAAAACATATGGACTACACAACACGATCAGAGCAAAACAATAGACGCAATCTACATAGACTTCTGTAAAGCCTTTGATTCAGTGATACACAACAAACTACTCCTAAAACTAAAATCTTATGGTATCTCTGGGCAACTGCATAACTGGATAGAGCATTCCTGTCAACGAGACAACAAATGGTCAAAACTGAGAGCATCCTATCAAATTCTGTACCTGTCAATAGTGGTGTCCCCCAAGGCAGTGTTCTAGGACCAACTTTCTTCATATTCTACATAAATGACCTCTGTGATTACATTAAGAGCAACTGCATTCTCTTCGCTGATGATGTAAAGCTGTTCAATACCACAGACAATACTGCTACCCTTCAAAAAGATCTTGACTATGTATCAGAATGGTCAAACAAAAGGCAACTTCAAATCTCAACAAATTGCTCTGTCTTACACATTGATAAAAAAAATCAGAAAATAAAATACAAGCTGAATAGTCAAGATCTTGTTGATGATCCAAGCTCTGTAAAGGACCTTGGATTACTCATCTCTAATGATCTAAGTGCTAGAGCCCACTGTAACTACATAGCCAAAAAGGCATTAAGAGTTATTAACCTAATCCTACATAGCTTTTTCTCTGGTAATATCACAGTACTAACTAGAGCATACAAAACATTTGCTAAACCAATACTTGAATACAGCTCATCAGTCTGGAACCTACATTACATATCTGATATTAACACAGTTGAGAAAGTCCAGAAATATTTCACAAGAACAGTTCTCCACTCCTCTGCTCGTTGTAAAATACCTTATGCCACCAGACTTGAAATTCTAGACCTAGAAAACCTTGAATTATGCTGTTTTCAGTATGATCTAAGTATGGTATATAAAATCATATATTGCAATGACTTACCTGTCAATGAATACTTTAGCTCCAACCATAACAACACAAGAGCACACAATAGATACAAACTCAAGGTTAACCGCACCAAACTTGATTGTAGGAAATACGACTTCAACAACAGAGTGGTCAATGTCTGGAATACTCTTCCTGACTCTGTGGTTTCTTCCCCAAACCCCAAAAACTTTAACCTTAAACTGTCTACTATTGACCTCACCCCTTTCCTAACAGGTCTGTAGGGGGCGTGCATAAGTGCACCAACATGCCTACAGTCCCTGTCCTATTGTTTGTTTTTATTTTTCTTATATGTACCCATTTCATGTATTCATAACTCTGTATATAACTTATACCTATTATCTTGTAAGCAATTGACAAATCAAAATAAATAAATAAATAAAATAAATAAATCTTCTTCACTATCATTGATAGTCAATAATAAACCAATCAAGTAAAAATAGCAAACAGGTGAAAATCCTTTATCTAAACTTCCTCAAACTCCCAAGTTACCTGGACCTAATCCACATCTCAAAGGATAAGATCTACGAACACAATAGAGTTTATTAAATTATTAGATTGGATTAGATTAGATTAGATTCAACTTTTTTGTCATTGCCATGGATACAGGCAACGAAATGCAGTTAGTGCAAAACAACAGTAAAATATAAATATATGTATGCAAATATGCAAGGCATCTATGAATATGTCAGTGAAAAACACAACAAAATGTATGTACACGGGCACACAAGGATAAGTGTGACTGCACATATATGAACATATACAACTGTGCAAAATGTTTATGGACATATTGAATATAAGTACAATGCACAGAGAATTATACAAAATAAATCATATATTATCAAGGGAAGCATCAGCATATGTGTGGGGACAAACGAAGTGAGGAGTTCAGCAAGGAAACCGCTGTGTGGTAAATGCTGTTCCCTAGCCTGATGGTCTTAGACTGTAGGCACCTGAACCTCCTCCCAGATGAAAGAAGAATAAACAGTTTGTGGGCTGGATGGAAGGGGTCCTTAATGATGCTGTGGGCTTTACGCAGACATCGTTTCCTCTGAATGTCCACAATGGAAGGAAGTGGAATCCCTATAATGTGTTGGGTGGTTTTCACCATCCTCTGTAATGCCTTTTTTTTCTTTTATAGTGCAATTTCCATGCCAAACTGTGATACAGCTAGTTAAGGTGCTCTTGAGATCTTAAGATCTTAAGATCTTCAGAATTAGTCAGAATAGCTGAGGAGAGGTGATTCTTCCTCAGTAATCTCAGGAAGAAGAGGTGCTGGTGAGCTTTCTTAATCAGACTAGTGGTGTTAATCTGCCAGGACAAGTCCTCAGAGAGGTGGATCCCCAGGAACTTGAAGCTGGTAACATGTTCTCCCATTCTCCCATTGATGTATATGTGTGTGGCTATTCTTTTTCCTGAAGTCCACAATGAGCTCTTTGGTCTTGTTAGTATTAAGTAATAAGTTATTGTCAGTGTACCACATAGCTAGGCACTGCACCTCCTTCCTGTACTCTGAATCATCATTATCATTGATGAGTCCAATTACTGTAGTATTGTCTGCGAACTTGATAATTGTGTTAGAGCCATAGACAGGCCTGCAGTCATAAGTGAAGAGAAAGAACAGGAAGGGGCTCAGCACACAGCCTTGGGGTATGCCAGTACTCAGTGTGATAGTAGATGAAGTGGAGTTATTCAACTTGACATGTTGTGGTCTATTTGTCAAAAAGTCCAGTATCCAATTACAAATAGTGTTAATACCAAGATCACCAAGTTTAGTGATCAACTTGAAGGGAATGATTATATTAAATGCTGAACTGAAGTCAACAAACAGCATTCTAGCATAGGTATTCTTATTGTCCAGATGTGTTAAAGTGGTGTGTAATGCTATGGAAATTATGTCTCCCAGAGGAACTGCATGTCCACATGCAGAATACACACACACACACACACACACACACACACTCCTTAAGTGTCACTCTAGAATCAGCACATAGACACTTCCACACCCTGGACAATATCCCCCTATAAAAATCTGCGGCTGTACCCCATTTCTCTGCAGCTACCCCTAAAGGCAAATTGTTTGCTTTTAGGAATAAACATTTCTTCTTTCCACATAGCTATCTGGGTGTCATTTTTATTTATTTTTGAACAACCCAAGTTCAAATTGGAACCTCAAATTATTCTTCCAACAACACCTTGGAAAATTCACAGAAATCACATTTGTACTTTCAAGCAATTCACACATTTAGCTGATTTTCCTTGTGAGCTTGAAACAGGCCCATGAACTCAGTCTATTCACTTCATTCATGCCTATTGCAAATTGTGTGACTTCAGCATTTAGTTACAAAAGATTTAGTATGACATTTCTGTACTAAATGTCCTTAGTCTTTGATCAAACAGAACAAAAACACTGGTCCAACTCAGAAAATGAAGCGTTGTAATTTTCTGTGCTGCAGGAAGCATGTTACACACACAGTCAGTGCCCAAGGTGACAAGGTAAATTCACGTTAGTCTTACATGTTCTATTTCCTTACAGTTTGAATTACAGCCAGTTCAAACAATGTATCAAGGATGAATATATGAGTGTGTTCATGGAAATAGATCCCACTTCTTGACCTTCACACTTTCAGATGAATAATTTTATGAAGCCTGTAGCTAGGCAATGTGGCAGGGTGCATTTATTGTTCTTTCTGGTTGATCAAGAATTCTGAAAAAACAAAGAGTTTCTCATCACACAGAGCAAGGCTTGTACTGATATGGTTGCTCAGACACATTTTATGCAAAGGTTTCTTCTTGTACATGTTCAAGCCTCCTTCATGTACATTGAAGCAGAACTTAAGGCCTAGTGCAGATATATAGTCTTCCTTTTGGAAAGAAGTAAAGTCTCCCAGTATTAAATCACAATCCAATTGGATTACTATTGCTGGCAAGTATTGTAACAAACAGTATGTGTTAGATGAGGCATGCCATGAATTTATCTCCCATCTTCATCTTCAGAATATCATTTCCATTTCTGATTAGTTTTAACCAAAATTTATGTTGTTCCACCTTGTTGGAAGAAATGTCTATCTGGGTTCAGTTCCAAGCAGGAAGAAAGACATTGAAAACATGGTAATTGCTTGGAAAGATGGTTTTAATGGGTCCTGGGCAAAAAAAGCACCTGGGTGAGAGAGGGATAGAGATTTATAACCTCTGTGGGCTTTGAACTTGTTTCCTGTTCCTGTGGCAAGAAATGTATCTTGATTGGTTGTCAGACTCCCATGGGGCCATGCAGGGGTAGCTTGGTTGAATCTTGCTCAGTGATGTAATTTTCCCAAGTGTCATGCGATGAGATGGGTAGAGGGCTAAACCTATCATGTCCTGAGGGCCATGTCTTAATCCCATCACCCTGGAGCTGAAGGGGGAATAGGAAGCCGCTTTGTCTTTAAAAACATGTTTCTACTTTTGTCATCCAGGGAAATATAATATTCTGCCTTTTTAATATGTCCTAGAATATTTCATTCTTCTAAGAGAGGGGTGAATTGGCTTGATTATTATCAGAGTTCAGGAATTTTTTTCCACGATTAGAACATCTATTTTAAAGTGAAGCTCAAAGGTTTCAGATCTAGTTTCCTTTAAAACAAATTCTTCATTGGGGCTATCAGCCAGCTCTGAAAATTCCAAATGATAGAGAAGAGAAAGGCAATCTATTTTTTTTTACAAGAGAGCAAGTCCTGTATCCCCACTCTTTAAACCAGGGATGTCAAACTCGCGTCATCACGGCGTCATCACATGACATATCAGGACTTTTTCCCCCTTCGCTGAATGGGGGGGGGGCAGCATGTGACTCGCATGCGGGCCATGAGTTTGACACCCCTGTTTGAAACCATTCTTGAGAAAAAGGTGTTGTATCGTCTGAATTTAATATTTGCTTTCTCCTTTAAGTCAAGCAGCATTCCTCAAAGACACAAAAACCCTTGCAGCTATCTTCTTTTTTCTTTTTTTTACAAATTTCCAGTGAACACCATTTGGGTACTTTAATAACTTTTACATAGAAAGAAGCCACTGTATAAAATATTATCAAGCAGTTCCACATTGCTGACATAATATAAGGAGTCTTAAACCTTTCACAAAAATAAATATTTACCATTAGTTATGAATTGTACAAATTCCTCAACTATTCAAGAAAGCTCATTAGATAAGCTAATGGTTTAGCTAATTACTATAGGTTATTGTTGTACGCCACCCAAAGTCACCAGTGTTTGAGTTAGGCAGCCATATAAATTTGTTTAGTAGTCAAACAAACAAGCAAGAAAAACAGGCAAAACACTATCTGCACGCTAAATAATGAAATTTTGTCAGATTTTTAACTGTTCATTCAATATGCATTTTATGGTTAATTTTAACCTGTGATGTTTATTTTTTATATCCTCTTTTTAAAGAAAATCTGTCAATCAACCTGAGCACTTCTCAAAACCAGAACAGTGGAATATGGATGAAATAAAGCCATACACTTATCTGAGGATAATTCTCCTTAAATGTAATGGGACATACTTCTGAGGAAACACTGATTTTGTGCAGAGGTGCTGTGTAATAATTGCCTTACTTATATTATGTTATTTTTTCAAAATTTCAGTGCACTTAATAACAATGGTCTTTCAAGAATATGATTTTGTTGTCAACCGATTCATTTTCAAAAACAGGAACAGCATCTCAGTGGGAGGTTTTAAACTAATGAAACTTATCACTCTTCAGGTCTCCCAGTGTCTTGCGAAGACTGATTATTTCCCAGAGCTCCGATAGGTGACTCGTATATTTCTTATGGGAAAGTTTATAATGCCATTATTTAACCAAAAAATCAATGTTGATTAATAAAAGTAATTTCACAAAGCTGTACTGCAGAATATTCAGCTTCAAATTCATTTCCCGTGCTTAATTATCTGGGACTAGCTGAGTGGTGATACAGTAATAGAAAAACTTTCTTAGGTAAGAAATGGACAGAGGTTAATTCTTCTATGTCAGTGATTTTCAATCAGGGTGCCATGGCAACTTGAGATGCCATAGAGATTGCTCAGAGGTGCCACAAAATTATTACTTTCAACTAAACTCTTACAACTAGGTCATTGCATACACTCACACATACATATTTCTACATGTATAGAAATGCAGTTTTGTTTGAGGGAAGGACAGATATATGCTATTGTGGAAAGTACATGTTTTTCAATGTTCAGAGGTGAGTTTGCTGACAAGCTGGGACTAAACATATTTAGAAACCGCCCTTTGTATAAGATAAAGTCATCTGCCAATCAACCTAGAACAGGGATAGAGTTAATTGGTAGCTTCATCAGTCAGTTGGGAGGAAGGAAGGTCTTCTTATGAATATCAGAAAAGTATTTGGAGGTGCACATTGTGACTTATCCTAAAACATGACAAGGAATAATTTTATCATTAAGAAGAAAAAATATGAAGTTCGCAGTGGAAAGGACCAAGCAACCAATGAAGGTGAAAATAGAAATGAAAAGTGTTGGCCGACAATTAAAAAAACCTAGGGTGTCTATAAAAACAATTGTTTCTATTTTGACAGTTACACAGCAGTAGAATTCACTGAATATGGTGAATTTAATTCTACCTTACTATGTAGTATTTGTGTCAATAAATTAGCCAATGAAACAATAGTACACAGCAAGCCAAAGACAAATTTCTCAAAAAAACATAGTTATCTTGTTGGCAAACCTCTACTCTATTTTGAGAGACTTCAAAATTCTATAAAAATAGCTTGAACTTTGGCAAAATGGGGTGAAAGATAAAGTTTAAGCCAGTCATTTAGCAATACAATTGCTAGTTATAAACTGCCATTGAAGAGGCATTGATTTTTCCCAATTAGAGTGCTATGATTAAGACAAATTTGAGAATTAAGCAGAACAAGAAGTCAACATTTCCATTCATTCATCAATATCCATTCATTACACTGATGACTGTAAAAAATAAAAAGATATTTTATGTTGTAAAAGAACCTGAGCAAACCATGGACCAAGATATTTATACTACTTTATCTATATATAATTTGTTGGCATGTTTATCTATATACTTTATCTATATATAATTTGTTGGCATGTTCTGCAAATTCTGTGTCAGAATTTGTACACATGGTGCATCTTCAATTGGTTCAGCCAATAAAATGATTTGTGTCATTAATGAAAAATGTCAACATTAATATTATAGCATTGCAGTTACTTCTGCCTCATGAAGCATGAAAAATGATCAGTGATGAGTTTATAGCTGAAATTTTAGACCTAGACAACCTAGAACTATGCCGCCTTCAGTTCGATCTAAGTATAGTACATAAAATTATATATTGCAATGTCCTACCTGTCAATAAATACTTTAGCTTCAACCACAACAATACAAGAGCACATAATAGATACAAACTCAAGTAAACCACACCAAACGTGATTGCAGAAAATACAACTTCAGCAACATAGTGGTCAATGTCTGGAATATTCTACCTGGCTCTGTGGTTTCTTCCCCAAACCCCAAAAACCTTAGACTGTCTACTATTGACCTCATCCCTTTCCTAAGAGGTCTGTAGGGGGCGTGCATAAGCGCACCAATGTGACTACCGTCCCTGTCCTATTGTTTCTTTTTTTTGTTATTTGTATCCATTTCATGTATTCATAAACATGTTTATACTTATACCTGTTATCTAATAATCGCTTGACAAAATAAAATAAAATAAATAAAATAGATAGATAGATAGATAGATAGATAGATAGATAGATAGATAATAGGTAGATAGGTAGATATTATATGCAGGTCTTGGCGTGTTTGGGTCTTTTCCTATGTATGATTTAGAGTATCTTGGCAATGTTTCAACGAGGACCCACTCGTCATCTTCAGGCTGGTGCTTTCAGCTTCATGCTTGTGCAAGCAAAGCATGATTGGAGCTGCCATCTCCCTATATATACTGGTGGGGAGGTTGGCTGTGTTGTTATTTCTTGATTGGTTGATGGGGTTGATGTTTGCAGATTGGCTGGCTTTTTCTTAAGAACATGTGTGGCTGAGGTATTGGCTGTATGTCTATCAGACTCCTGTGTTGTAACGACCTGGGTGATGAGCTGTGTGATGACCTTCTGAGTTCTATTGTTTTGACATCCTGGGTCTTGTGCTGTTATCTTCTAGGTTGTAATGACCTGGGTAATGGGCTGTGAGATGACTTGAGTTCTATTGTTGTGTCATGTGGGTCTTGTGCTGTAATCTCCTGGGTCGTTGGCTGTGTTGTAACATCCTGAGGTTTTGTGGTGTAACCTCCTGAGTTCTGTGATGTGATATCCTGAGCGGGTGGCTTTGATGTGACGTTCTGGGTTTTGGTAGATATTATATATGTATAGATCCTGTAAGACTTGCCCATAGAAAGAAAAGCATGATCAATTAGTTTGCTGAAATAGAAAGTGGAGGGGGTAGCTTAGTAGCCTGGACTCCCAATTGAATCCTTTGCAAGCTACTGCCAAAATAGCTCAGTCTAGTCAAGGTATCCTTAAACCAATTTAAAATTAAGCCAGCTCCAGCACAGGCCAGAAGGACTTATAGAGTACGGTTCCTATATGCACAAGTTAGAGTAGGAAAACTAAGATTAAAATTATTTAGGTGGAAGGAATATTAGTTGTTTTCCAAAGAATTTTGGATGGGCAGAGGTCTGATTTAGTCCCACCATTAAAAAAAAAAGGTATGTGATTTTTTTTTTAGATGGTGGGACTAAATGACCACAGGCTTTCTTCTGAGTAAATATGCCAGATGAAGCACCTGCTGCTTATGAAGAGGCTAAACAAATGTGTTTTGATTTTTGCAGCATCCTTGACACAGCATAACATATTGTTTTCCTACATAAAGAGATGGGAAAGTGGTAGGAAATGTTAGCAAGATAAAGTGCAGCAGTTCATTAAATGTCCTTGAATATTGGAGACAAAGAGAAATCATGGGAGACGGCCAGAATTAAAAATGATGCTGAAGCAACAAAGCAGTGGTTATGTATAAAGAAAATAATCTACCTTCTCTCTGTGTTCTTTTTTGTTGCTCATGCTTATTATCTAATAGAATTCCTTTTACAATGCATACAACAAAGCCTTCTACGTTTTGTTCTTGGAAGCCTCTTTATTCCTTTTCTCACCTGACTAACAATATTTTCTTATCACTTCTCAATTGTTGTAAAGTTGCCTTTTCATTCATTGAAAGAAGATGCATTCATTTATTTATTGATATCCTGCCTTTATCACGTTATAGGTAACCCGAATAATGGACATGCCTAATACTCCTTCCTCTTCCCTGCAACACAACCCTGTCAGGTGGGTTTGAGCATAAAGAGAGTGACTGGCCCAATGTTGCCCAACTGTCTTTCATGCTTAAGGCAGGACTAGAACTAGAACTCACAGCCTCCTGGTTTCTGGTCTTGTGCAGTAACCTCTAGATCACACATATCTCACACTTGATTTTTTTTTCCTAGGGAAAATTGCATTTTGGTGGCAGTAGACATTTATTTTATTTTGATTATATTCACATACTATTCTGCAGCACTCATATAAACATTTTACCTAAATTGGAATGCAATTAACTTTATACATTCAGAATAATCAATCTCAAAAGGTTATAAACATACAAAACCAAGAATAGGGTAATAAAACCAATATTTTCCCAAACCCATAAAATTCATAATCCTTAGCTCAAAAGGATAAAATTTCAGCTAAAAAAAGGAACACAGTTTTTTTAACAAAAAAAACTCCCTAAGCTTTATTTTTTTTAATATGCTGAATGAAGTAGAAAAATATCATGCATCTTCCAATTTCTTCCTTTTGTTCTCTTTCTGGGGCACAAATACACTTCTGTCTATACTCCAGAACATCTGATAGCTTAGATATTTCACAGCTAAGTAAGGCAGAATAAAGTGATGCCTAAAATATATGATCATTTGAGCTGGATTGAGCAGGGGGGGCTGGACTAAAAGACCTCCAAGGTTCCTTCCAGCTCTATTCTGATTGATTGGATTTTCTGGATTTCTCAGTTCAGGAAATGTATCATTTATTTAAAAAAAAAATCAGCAGTCTTTATGCAACAACATCATCAATACATTATCAGTTTTTCTTTTACCCATCTATCTCTACAATATTAGAGAGGGGAGAAGAAACAATTACCTTTTTTAACAGGAGACTGAGATTAACCTGTGTGTAATGTTTCTTCAAACTCAGAAGCTTGTAATAGAAGAGAGCAATGAAGCTAGGGATTAGCTCCCCCAAGAGGTATAAACCTGTAGGTACATTGAAAGACAATATTATTTGCTGATATTTATCCTTAGGCAAGAGTCATTACATTGATGTGATTTTGGTATTGGTAGGGAAAATCAAAAGATTCCTTGTACAAATGGCCAGGACCATAACACATTCAATTATTAGACAACATGGTATCAGTATCTGGAGAAGGATTTCAAACTCAAAGAACACAAACTGATTTTCTTTGACAAATACTAGGTTTGCTTAGACATATTTCAAAGTACTTTGGACACCTGTGAATATATGCACAGAATATATAGGCATCAACTGTTAAGGTATTTCTTTACATTTCTGATGTGCAACATTATAAACTTTTTGAGTGAATTGTTTCTCAGGTATTCTTTGGTGCACCTATCATTAAAATACTCAATGTGACAAACCATTGTCACAGCTAATTGCAACCTTGTCAAATAGTGAGAGAGATAATTCTGCAGTTGAAAATTTCATAAGCTGAAAAAAACTAATCTCCCTATTGAATGGTTCCATATGTAACCTTTAGGGGAGAAAAATATCTATCTGTTGGTATTCTGATGGCCACACTACATTGTGAAGTATTTGATGTTGGGCACTATCTATAAAATGAAAAACAAATATAACAAACAATAGTGATGGGGGGGGGGCTGATGATTGATGTTGTTGTTCAAACTTTCCCCCCCTTTTTGCTTGGTATCTTAAGAAAGCCAGCCTTTCTCAGCATTGAGCTCTCAAATATTCAACATACAGATAGTAGACCTATCTTCCTAGCTGTTGTAAAGATATAGATAGTGAATATATAGGGATTAATATGTATAATTTTGCTATATAATGGTTTTTACTGATTTTATTAAAACCAATTGTCTGTAAGTGGTAAGTTTGTTTAGAATTTCCAAATAATATAGTGAAAATCTTTTGACAGATCCTTAACAATCCCAAAACATATGAAAGTCAGACAGAAGCTCTACTGTACATTTACTTAGGAAATTTATGTAATGAAACCAATACATTTTATGTGAATATAGTTTTGATAGTTGCTTGCTATGTACAAGAAAAGTGGTATATAATGGAAGCTTGAAGGAGGCATAAGAATAAATGGAATGCCTTGTGAATTTAATACTGAGTTTAATACTGAGCAGTATGATCTGCCTGTGGTTACTCAATGCATAAAATATATAAGAAATTATTGCAGTGATACTAGAAATTTGGGAGATTTATTTATGAAATATGTGTTCATGATGCTCTGTAGTTGGTGGAAAACTAGATATCAAGGAATATGGCTAAAAATATAGTACTGACATTCAAGATAATTGTGCTTGAAAGGAGAAATTGGTTAACAAATGCAGGTATACATAAAGAATGAAAAATTGCAGGTGTACATAAATTTGTGCACAATAATAAACTAAAGCCGAAGGTGGGGAAATGGTTGGAGAAATGTTAAGATGTTTAAATACTGTTAGTAGTAGTGTATGGTTTATTTTGAGGAAAGAATGTTTGTCAGAAGTTAAAATAGTGTACATCTACCACTTCGTTATATGAAATTGTTATATGAAATTGAGAGTTAAGCATGTCAGAAGAAGTCTAAAAGTAAGCTTAATGCAGTGGCAAGAGGGAAGAGGCTCTTTTAAGGACTTCTTGTTAGATGATGATACACTAACACGCCTTTTGTTTATCTGTCCCCAGTCAGCTGTAAAAATAAAAGTTGTGGACAGACTTTGAAGACAGCTGGTAAGCTGAAAATGTTATCAAATTGCTTCTGCTGCTTCTCGTATTTATGGAAGATTATTATGTTTTGAAAACCTGAAAAGCTGGCTCCCCCAATCCATCCCAGCCTTGCTTTTGAGATGGATTATCACAGAGTTGGTGGAAAATAATTCATTTCTTATCACCAGACAGGAATTCGGCGCTCATACCCCAGTTCTGATGGAAGAGTACTTTGCTTATAAACAGAAATTCCATCTGATATTATTCTTCATGATATAAGCAGTTTGGAGATTCTTCTTATCTTACAGTCAATAAAGACATAATTTCTCTAAATATATTGATTGTGTGATATAATTCTCTATTATCAAGGATTAACCCATTGTTCAGAAATGAATCCTAAAAGTAAAACAAGTTCTATCATTTTAATATTTTTTCTTTAAAATCTTCTATTAGATCTAATTTTTCTTTCTTATTTTCTTTCTTTTTCTCTTTCTTTTTCTCTTTCTTTCTTTTTTCTTTTTCTTTTCCTTTTTCTTTCCTTCTTTCTTTCCATTCAGTTTCTGGTTATGTTTTTTAGAATTTTTTTCTTGTATTATTCTCTATGGATCCTTATCATTTTTTAAAAAAAGATTTAATATATGGTTTGTATTTTTTTTCCTTCTACCATATTGTGTTTGTGAGTTAAATGTTTTTAAAGCACATTTTCTTCCATTAAGTTGTGATGTTCTTACCTAGTAGTTCTATATACCACAAATCAATACCTACATTTTAAAAAATGTTAATTATAATAATTTTAAAGGCTAATAAACTTTTTATAAAAGAAATAGGCTATTTGAGAAGTTTGTGTGTAAAACAAGAAGAGATGGGGTGATGTATATATTCAGTATTCAGACCTCCTTCACTATCTGCAGCCTGATTCTACAGTTACTGAAATTCATTTTTTCTTCATCAATCTACACGCAGTTCCCATAATGACAAAGTAAAAACAGAATTTCAGAAATGTCTGTAAATTTATTTCAAAAGAAAAAACTGAAATTTGACATTGGCAGAAGCATTCAGACCCTTTCCTCAGTACCTTGATGAAGCACCTTTGGCAGCAATTACAGCCTCAAATGTTTCAGGGTATGACATGACAAGGTTTGCACACCTGGATCAGGGAATTTTCTCCCATTCTTCCATGTGAATCCTCTCCAGCTCAGTCAGGTTGAATGGCAACTGTCAGTGGACAGTCATTTTCAGTTCCCTCCAGAGATGTTCAGTAAGGTTCAAGTCAGTGGTGGGATTCAAAGTTTTTTACTATGGGTTCTGTGGGCATGGCTTGGTGGGCATGGCAGGGGAAGGATACTGTAAAATCTCCAGTCAGAGGTGGTATTTGCCAGTTCTCCGAACTACTCAAAATTTCTGCTACCAGTTCTCCAGAACTGGTCAGAACTTGCTGAATACCACCTCTGGTTCAAATGAGGGCTCTGGCTGGGCCACTTTAGCACATTCACAGAGTTGACCCTAAACCATTCCTGTGTTGTCTGGGCTGTGTGCTTAGGATTGGTATCATGTTGGACAGTGAACCTTCGGTCCAGTCTGAGGTCCTAAGTGCTGTGGAACAAGTTTGTATTGAGGAGATCCCTGTATTTTGCTCCAATCAGCTTTCCCTCAACCCTGGCTGGTCTCCCAGTCCTTGCTGCTGAAAAACACTCCCAGAGCATGATGCTGCCACCATCATGTTTCACTGTTGGGATGATATTGGACAGGTGATGAAAGGTGACTGGTTTCTTCCAGATATAATGTTTAAAATTGAGCCCAAACAGTTCAATCTTGGTTTCATCTGGCCAGAGAATCATGTTCCCCACAGACTAGAGTCCTCCAGGTGCATTTTGCAAACTCTATCAGAGGCTTCCATCTAGCTACTCTACCATAAAGCCCAGATCAGTGGAGGGCTACAGTGATGGGACTTTGTCCCATCTCAACACAGGTTCTCTGGAGCTCAGTCAGAGTGACATTGGGTTCTTGGTTATTTCTCTTACTAAGGCCCTTCTACCCTGATTGCTCAGTTGACTGGGAGACCTGCTCTTGGAAGAGTCTAGTTGTGCCAAATTTCTTCCATTTGGGAATTATGAAGGTCACTATGCTCTCAGGAACCTTCAGTGCAGGAGAAATTTTATTGTAGCCTTCTCCAGATATGTGCCTAGCAATAATCCTATCTCTGAGCTATGTAGGCAGTTCCTTTGACTTCATGGTTTTTGCTCTGTGACAGCATTGTCAGATGTGGCACCTTCTATAAAGAGGTATGTGCCTTTCCAAATAATGCCCAATCAATTTAATTTGTGTCACATCATGAAATGGGACAACTACAGTGTTGCTCAGCTTCAGCAACTTTAAACCATGAAGTCCACACATTTTAAAGGTGCTTAGATTGAGAAACACTCAAATACTGTAGACCACACCAGCTTCTAGAAAATGCTAGGATAAATACAATTCTGCTCCTCTCATTTTGTTTTGTAGCAACATTATTTTGAGTGAAAGGCCATTTCTTTTCTATGAGTTGTAACTCTAGGAGAAAATACCATATTCAAAATGTCACAGTTAACTAAAAAAAAAAGATCTATGGAAATCCACTCAGCTTTTTTGTGAAATTTAATTCCAACCTTTCATGCAACAGACTCTATCAATGTTGCAACATTCTTTTTAGGTAATTTTGAACTTTTTCTCCTATCCCTCCTCTTCCTCTATCTTGTTCTTTGGAAACTCATAAATCAGCACCATCTAATTCATTAGAATGTGTGTCTTCTTTCTAACTAAATTACCCTTGCTTTGCATGATTTTTATCTCTCCTCTGATTATTATAAATGACTTGTTAATCATGTTTCCTTGAACAGAAAAAATGTATTTGTCAAACTGTGAAAATATCAATATTGATAAATCCATTGATATAAATGGACAAAATTGCATGCAGAGGTTTCTTACCAGCTTTAAGCATGCTAATTGTGTAGTAATATAGAATATGGACTAAAATATCACCAGTGACTGAATTATGTATCTCTATTATTAATATAGCAACAATTAATAATATAATCTGAAATTCTTGAACTTGTAGATTCTGAAAGTGGAAAATGTTAAGGCTGAAATTGAAACCACTTCTCTTAAATGGACTGCTATCTCAGCTGTTCTTTATCTGTTCTTTGTTTCTGTCTTGCAAATTTTGCATTTAGTATCTTTCTTCTCTGAAACAATGAAATATAATTTTACCCAAGAATAAAATGAAAACTAGGAACTTACTGGTTAACAAAAGGAAGGCATGTATCAAACAGAATGCACAGAAACACAGAGTATAAATAAAAATGCTGCAGGAACTTGCTTTCCAGTTAGGTAGAATTTTGCAGCATTATAGTTTTTTGCTTCTTGCTCTCAATTATGGAGATACTAAGATAAAACCCCGTCTTTATGTCCTAGCTAATTATTGCATGTGATGACATGTAATTATAATGCCTCAGCAATGTTTGCTGTTACTTTAAAAAGCAATTTGTCATCCTGAGATGGAGAAATGGAAAATATAGCATATAATACAGCAATATAATTGAATTATATTGTTGTATTATATGAATTAAGAATTGAATCAACTCACTAGTCATGACTGATTTGATGGTTTCCAGTTCATGGCTCCAAATTTGCACTCATTTGCAATTATCCTAGAAGATCAGATGCTATTTTCTTGATGCAGTAACTTACAACATTATAGGATTTTAGGACTCACATTTTATGGTTAATATTCATGTATCATGTGCTACTACAAGTTGGATGTGCAATCATCCCTTAAGGATTTTTTTTCTAAATATGTTATACAAATTCCTACAAGCCTCTTGTCATTGCCCTATCCTTCTAGGGTTCTTCAGACAAATAGCTCTTATCATTCCTAGTGAGAATGATTCAGTTTTATTGCAAATTATGGGAGATGCATTGCCATCAATTTGAAAATTGCTAGGTACGATAACATGTTTCTAAAGTGAGGTGCTCATTACAAGTTTATGGAGACTGGGGTTATTGAGAACTGTTGGATCATACATATACATGCATGTGAATGATTGCTTATGAATACAAAATGAAAATCATTTCACTTCAATCTTACATTTAACATTCTTTATTGTTTTGGTGATAGATCATAGGAAATTAGCATTAAAAACCAAGATGACTTCTTCTTTCCCTGGGCCTGGTGACATAGTGGTTATAATACAGTAGTGATGCTAACTCCACCCAAGGTGGAGTTCTATCCTGACAGGCTCAAGGTTGACTCAACCTTCCATCCTTCTGCAGTAAAATTAGACTCAGTAAACCACTCAGAGAGTGCTGTAAAGAGAGTGCTGTAAAAAACTATGGAGTGATATATAAGTCTAAGTGCCATTACCATTGCTATTGCTATTCTTGCATTCTACTCTTGGCAAATCTGCTGTGGCAATTTCTGCATTCACCCAAGGGAAATTTGGAGTTAAGGCAGTAAGGAAAGATCTATCTACTGATGTTCTTCCCATTGACTCCTAAATACCACTGCATTCAATCTAGAGTTTTTGAAGAGACCAGAGTCACCACCATTAACCATTAAACTTTGTCTGTGTGTGTGTGTCTGTCTGTCTGTCTGTCTGTCTGTCTGTGTCTGTGTGTTTCTGCTCAAAAAATGTTGTTTTTCCTTTTTACATTACCAAGCTCAAAATAATATAGATACATTATGGACTGGATTTCTAGACCTTCATGACCTGAATGTTGGAAAAACTGTGTGTTATTGTCTCAGCCAAGTTTTAAACATAGATTATTCCTGGTCTAGATGTTGATTCAAAACTTTCAGTTACCTCAGTTTCAGAATGTCAACTGCAACATGACTCATTTTTATCTGTAGATAGCAATAGCACTTAACTTATATACTGCTTCATTGTGCTTTACAGCCCTCTCTAAGCAGTTTACAAAGGCAGCATATTGCCCCCCAACAATCTGGGTCCTCATTTTACCAATCTGGGAAGGATGGAAGGCTGACTCAACTTTGAGTCGGTGAGAATTGAATTGCTGGCAATCAGTAGAATTAGCCTGCAATACTGCATTCTAACCACTGCACCACCGCAGCTCTTTTAATATTCAAATGAAGCATAGAAAATAGTAAAAATAGTGAAAAACCCAATGGCTGTTGAATGGTTTGCATTCAACATTATGCAATTTTCTATCTCACAGTAATTTTCTCCCCCAACAGAATTCTGTCTGTGCTGTAACTTACTTTCAATAGCATTCAATGACAAAATGGTTGTCTAAATTTCTGAGTAAGAAGTCTGTTAATTGGAATGGGTCATGTTAGGGAGCTCATATAAAATACAATTTATTTTGTTTCAAAGTTTTTTTAAATTATTCTTCTACCGCAACAGAAGGTAAACTGATGAGTTACTTGTTCTGTTGTTAAACGTATTAATTTTTCACTACTCTTCTTTTAAAAGAGTATTAGTTGGAAATACGTGGAAGAGGCCTTCAACCTGTAGTGGGTAGACAATGGTTAAAATTATGATAATGAACTAAGATTACAAAAACACAACAATATGTTTCATAAGAGTAGTCATTTAAACTTGCCTAAATTCTCATATGTGCAAGGAGTGTGCAGTGGCTCTTCTATTGCCCAGGAAGTACATCTGACTACCCTGTCTTGGAACAGCGGTCTTGGAGGGCTGAGAGTCACCCAGATGGCTTTGTGCCTAATAGAAGACTACAACTCACATTCTTCCAGTTTTAGCTCAGGCACAAAGCCTTCTTTAAAACAATCTGAGCCTTATAAATATACAATTAAATAATACAATAGTTAAATTGCAACATCATTGTAATATGTTTGTAAGCATATAGGTTCTCCCTGCTGAGATCCTTGAATCTAATAAAACCACAGAATAGCATCTTCTACATTTCTGAGAAGCAGATACTGTAGTGGAAGCACAACTTTGCTCTTGTGTATCACACAGTCACTAGCACTCCAGAGTAAATTGCACAAAATCCTGCTTGGAAATGTTTTGGAAGATGGTACTGTAGAAAAAAAAACCCCAAACATAATTAAACCAAGCAAGCAACACTGAGGAAAAAATACAAAAAACATTGGACACATCGTAGATAAATTGTGGTATTTAGGTTTTCTTGAACACTTGGATCTCGGACTTCAACACTTCAGGTTACGCTGAAATACGAAGTCACATTTATTAAACAAGTGGTCCTGAAGAACACAACAGCTATGGAACCATCATTGTGCATTTATAACTGTGGATAAGAGAGGTCAATTTCAGAGGCTGTCAGCCAAGAATATATTACTTCCAGTAAGCTTATTTAACATTAAAAAGGAAAATGAGGGAGGAAAATAACTGTGAAGGAAATTTAATGTAGCCCTTTAGGATTGGTAAAGTCCTCCTGAGTGTAGTACTGCAGCAGCATAAAAAATGAACATGCCGGGAACATATCTTTGGTTTCTTGTTCTGAATTCTCAATGCATTTTTATGGCAATAGAAGGAGAGAGAAAACAATTTAAGGAATATAGACCTATAACAAGGAATGAGTTTAATAAATAAATATGATATAAAGGAACAGCAAAAATAGGTAACAAACATACTTCAACAAAAAAAACTTGGCAACTTTCCTTCCAAACATTCATATCTAGGCATGTCATGCCAGGCTTCAGCTGTAAGAAAATAAGGAGCAAGATGTAAAGTGAAAAACTAGAATTTTTTTCCTGATTTGCAAATAAATTACATGTTTTAGGGCTTTTAGAATAGCAACCTATCCTATGATAAGTTGAAATGCTTCAAGGGAACTTCTACCACTGCCACTTACTGGAATACCAATAATAGCACTGATGATGTTAGCGAGTTTGGGAAATGAAACATCTGCAAGAAAACAAGCAATGTCAGAGAGCACCAAGGACCCTTTCATTTCAACCCTGAGCTACAAATATTCCGCTTTATTGAAAATGCTAATGTTTTTTACATCTGAGTTATGTAATCAAAGCTGCAGAACTACAACCATAAAAAGCAAAATAGAATGAGTATTAAGTTCTAGATCCTCAAGTCTCTTTTGGAGACATCTGGACAGTTTAATTTTCTTTCAGTCTTCTGCTTGGATAGTACATGAAGTAAACAGGACATTTTGCTTTGGAAAATTTAATTGTTCAAAATAGAAACAGGTTCATCAAAGAATTAAAAATATAAGGCAGGTGATGGGCATGAATTCATATTCAATACACTACAAATGTTCCTGTTGTATCAATTGTGAGGTTAGTGTCCATGGTTCACCAGTACGTGTTAGAGCAATCATTGTGGGTGATTGAAAACATTTCTCTTCATTATGCTTTTTTTTGTATGTGTAAATTTTATTTGAGTTTTCACAAAGAGAAAAAAAAATACAAATAATACAAATGCTTTTTTTGAAAGCAGCATAATCCAGGGTTACATTTCTTCGTACAGACACAAATTCAGGTTCATGCTCATTTTTATATTCTATTCCATATCTTATTACTATTTTACATTTTCTGCATAGCTTCTCCCCTCTTTTAATTTTCTCAATTTTATTTTAGTTATCTCATCTCAATTCAAATCATTGTATTTATATTTTTTGCCTGTCCTGTTTCAATTATCTATTATCTTTTTTCATTAAACAAAATTTCTCCTGTAGTTACTGATTGGAGTATGACGCTTTTATATATATATATATATATATATATATACACATATATATATATATATATATATATACACACACACACACACACTTATTTTTATTTTTCGAATTATTTTTCTTTTCTTTGGTTGTTTTTTTAAGTCTTAAATTCTCCATTCTCTTTCCCCCCTTTCCTTTTTCTTCCCCACATAAAATTGCTTGTTCATTAAATATGGCTTCTTCTTTGTCCCAGTCTTCTTGTTTTGCAGTCATTTCTTGTTGTTTCTCATAGTTCCAAATCTCCATTTCTAAGAATTGAAAAATGAAGTCAAAAGAACCCTTCCTTTCCTGTGCATCTTCTTTGTACTTTTTAAGTTCCATTTTCAATTCATCCAGAAGTGGTGCCATTGTATAAATTTTTAAACAACCACCCGATTGATTTTAGTCATTCAAATATAATAACCAAAAATCCAAAGATCACCAAATAATCCAAATACACACAAGCTGTTTCTTTTTTGCTCTTTTTTTCACTTTCTCTTCCTGGGGTTACTATTTAGTTGCAAAGTTTCGGTTAAAAATGTATCTTTTAGAAGTCTTGTTGAAGTTTTACTTTAGATTCTTTTTAATTCCAGACAGTCTCCTCCCTCTTCCAGATCCTGCCCTTATTCTTTTTCTCTCCCTTCCTGCTTATGAAAAAGAAAGTTTTTAATGTCCAGAAATCTTTATTATCCCTTTGGCATTTTGTTTTATTTTCAGCTTAATTGCCTATTGATGTCAAAGCAGATTTTTCCGATTTCTTATTTAAGTCTCTTAGTTGTCAGTATAGGGAAGGAGAGAGAAGGAAAAAAAAAAAAAAGCCAAACCTTTCCCTTTTCACTTTCCTTCGCTGCTTCCGACTCTTCTTTGGGAGCAATGTTATTTTTTGTAAGTTTAAGTTCCAGGGTACCTTGGTTGTTGCTTTTACAATTTAACCCGGTCAGCCAAAACTTTCACTTCTTATCTTCCTCCTGCACATTCTTTTCCGGTCGAGTTCTCCTTTGTGGTGGCCATTTCTGACCACCGCTGCAACCACCTTTGGGAAAGGGAGTAATGGCCAGCTGAGGAGGAGATATGTGGCTCTCCTCGACCCTGCTGAGGTCTCCCTCCTCTTCACCACCTCTACAGGGTGGCTTACCCTGAAACCAGCCGGCTCGGGGTGCTCCAGTGGCGAGCCCAGACAGAAACTGTGCACAATCGCAGATTTCTGTCTGTCGCCGAAGCCCTTCAAACTGGAAGTCTTCTCTTCATTATGCTTTGTTGCCAAGTGTCTTCCAACCACATTTAACACACTGTTTAATTTCCTTTATTATATCACCTTCTATTGAGATCCGTTGGCCAAAAATATGTAGTGGTCTACTACGTCCAGTGGTGGGATTCAGCCAGTTCACACTAGTTCAGCAGAACTCAAACTAATTTTTTGTTGAGTTTGGCAACCTGGTTATGATAAATCTATGCTTTTTGGAACACATCTGGTTTTCTTTCAACTTCCTTCCAGGCGGGGGGGGAACTCTCCCCAAAAGTCCAAGAGAGGAGCAACGCAAACCAAACAGACACACAATGCCTTCAATCACATCACTCAGGCAAAAACCATCTTACTTCACAGCAGGCAGTGTAGCCGAGCCTGCACATAAGGCAGCAGCCCAGGAATGTCAGATGGTTGGGGAGGGTGTTGAAGTGAGCAGGCATCCTGCCTGCAGCACCCATGCCAGCTGCCCCTTCCTAGCCAGAGCTGGAATGCCACTGTGTTTAAGTACTGGTAGATGCCAGCCTTCCCTCCGTCAGGCCTGGGCAGCTGCTGGAGAGAGACGGCCCCATTTTATTGCCTGGTGCCTAGATGCCCTCGCTTTTTTCAAGCATTTCTTAGCTAACCCGATTTCCAGCTTCGTTGCATTTCTCGGTTGCATTTCTCATCATCATGTGCAGGGAAACAAAAGTTTATGGGAGTAAAAAAAAAGTTCAATCAATCAATTTCAACTTCTTGAGAAGAAAAAAAGTTTTTATGTAGTAATTCATAAATGAACTGACTTATTAAAAGATCTGCATATAAGAGCTATCTTATTTTCTCCTCAAATAAAAGGAATATTGTTTTGTGGACAATTGTTTGTATTATTGTTCCTTGTATCCTTGGAAATTGTTATTGCAGTTAAACTGCTAAGGACCTTCACAAGCAGAGACTATATACAACTAAATCCAATTTGTGGAAATTATGTGTGTGCAAATTACACACACATTTTACACTGCCTTTTTCCAGGATTCTTTAAAATTCCCAATTTAATCTTCATCCTGAGAATTTCTTGAGTATCTGTCATCCAAGTGTCCAACTCTGCTTAGCTTTTTCAGTGTTAGCCAAGATCAGTTAGTACAAAAAGTTTTTATCTATCTATCTATCTATCTATCTATCTATCTATCTATCTATCTATCTATCATTTATCTATCTACATGTACACAGACACAGACACAGACACAGACATATACATACACATATATTCATCTTAATAAAGCCACCCATATTGCAACCACAAGCCTGGGTGACTCAACAGACAGCAAAAATAGTGAACAAATCCCCACAGTCTGAATCAAACCTCATGGCAATCTAGGCACTATCAACATACCACCTTCCTGGACACCAGCCTCATCTTCCCCAACACCTGTGAGAACCCAATTCTTCAAGGCCTTCTGGAAAGCAACAAGGTAGGATGAGGGATTCGCTGTGATAACCATCAGCCTATTGCTTTTTACTTAAAAAGAATGCTATATAACTTCTGGATATTTTTATTAATTACATCACTGTTGTAACATCAGTCTTTGTTTATTTTTCTCCCAACTTCTCAAAACAACTCCTTACCCAATATATGAAACGTTTACTTGCCAGTCAATTTTGGCTTCTCCCCTTTCAGAACTACAGTGATTATTGGTCAGCTTCCAGTTGCAATTCTCTTTTAAAGTTCTATATTGCTAAGGGCCTAGATATTCATGAACCTTTCTATTTCCAATGACTTCTGCCTGCTCAGAATAGACCATTCCAGCTTCTGCAGTCTTAGGTTGAATTGATATATCTTCAGTTGGAATTGTCAGTCTTCAGTTGGAATTGACAACCATGACCTAGATGACTGAGAATCTCCACTAGAATTGTTTGCATCTAAGTTTCAGCCACAACTAAACTGGAAGAGTATTTGAATTAGATTGCTGGTCCCAAGAATATCTTTCTTTGGGTTGCTGCCCTAGCAACTACATAAGCCTCAGGGCAAACCTTCACCAGATTTCAATATTATGACAGAAACATGAAGAAGAAAGCCTATCGGATATCCAATCCTAGCTGTGTACTTCATGGAGTCAAGAAAGTTCTGAGATGCAAATACCCTTTGTGCAAGATATTCTAACAGATATCAGAATGCATAAGTCAGTAGTCTTTATTCTCATTTCTTTTTTGTTTTATTAATGATAACACTGATTCCCTCAGCACAATGAATGACAGGCAACAAGTCATCAGCCAAGGAATTGAAAGGTTGTTGTCAACCTTGTTGTGCTACTAGTTCTTATTCACTGGTAATGCCTTCTAAGGCAGAAATGTGTCTCCAGCAATCTTTTGATAATAACAGGGATACTTGTTTATAATAAGTGAGACATAGAGTGACTAGATGACCCCCCAAAATGTCAAAATATGCTCCTATGCTAATGATGGTCATCTGATTTATGAGATCAGTGAATGATCAGTGGGGTAAACATACTGTGATCAACCATGTATATTCACAAGAGTAGACAGGATTTCTTGATAGCATCCATCTCAGGGATTTACCATACTGCATGTCTTCAAATAACTGATGCAATAAAGTTTCTTTGTTCATATAAATAAGTAGTGAGAAAACATGAAGGGGTGAACTAGTTTATAGTTTTGAGAATGAATATCTGAATGAATTGCATTCCTTTGTCATTACTCCATAGAGAATATATTTAGCGTTACTAGAGGTAAATCCTTTCAGGATACACAATGACAAGTACTTACAGTGCATACACATTCAGCAATCTCTGAAAGCAATCTGATTTGACCTTCTCGAACACCATCTCAAAATGCTTTGAATGAAATATTTCTTTCTTTTAACATGTATTCAATACTTTCTCGTATGTATACAACAATGTACTACTTTAAAAACCAATTGTTTAATCTAAATCAATGGAAATTAAATAACCACAAAGTTTAAGCAATCATTTATACCAAATTGAATGTATATGTATATTTTATGTATATGTAAAAGTCTATTTTAGGCTTGGGGACAGAAGGCTTGTAGCCAGCCTGATTTTGAGATGCAGCAAATGGATGGTCTCTTCACTTTTATTGTTATATTCCATTCTTTTTTCTCTCACCCTTTAGACGCAGGCAACACCAAACCTAACAGAAGAGTGAATGGGCAAAGATCCTTTCCCTGGTTTGACTTGTAAATTACTCACTTGGAGAAGAAGGAGAGGGCTAAGACATCCGATACCTGGAAGGGGAACTACTATAAGGTTGCCACTCTTGTGGCAATTCATGTATTTCTACATCCAGAGCATTATTTATTTATTTATTTAAAACATATGTATAGCTCCCATCTTATGTTCAATCTGGGCAGCTCCTAATCAACAATTAAAACAATATCAATCAAGAACTGCACAATAGATAAATCTATTAAAACCATAAACATTACAATGTGTATTTAAAACATTTATATGTCTGCCGATCTTAGGTCAAATTAATATATTAGGTTCCTTCTTTTTCTTTTTTTCTTTTGTCTAATGTATGTGTTTGTGTGTGTGACAGAGAGAGAAAGAGACTATTAGTTTTATCTATAGAACAATCTTTAATAACATTATTTTTTAAAAGAAAAAAGTAAGGAAGTTGGCAGGTAGAGAGAGAATAATTTTTTAAAAAAATGCAGCTATAGGTTTTTATCCAATTTATTATACATGTTTCTTATAGAATGATGAGAATTATAATTTGAAAATCTGTAGGCTTGTCTGTTAAACTTAAATTAAATTTCCCTAATTTATACTATTCTTACTAAACAATAGGTCTAAACAAGTTGTGAAGAGGTATTATTCCTTTAAGGGTGGCCCTAAGTTCTACCATACTTTATAGAGGGCATATTTTTTCTGTTGTTTTCTGTTATCTTCTCTTTTATAGTTTACCTCAGGGTTGTCAAACTTCCAGCCTGTGGACCAGATGCGTCACATGCTGGCCACGCCCATGCCTGGTTTAGCGAAGGGGGGAAAGTCCTGATATGTGTCATGTGACACTTCTGTGACAACATGAGTTGACACCACTGGTCTACCTAATCCAGATTTTTTAAAGAAGAAAGGAAAAGAGCATTGTTCCTAAGGACAGAGGCTGGTAAACAGACAGCAGTCTGAACAGACAAAATCTCATACAATCATAGAAGTGCATATAAAAGTTTGATAGATATAATCCACCTTATAATAATATTCATTCATTGTAAAGTCCTATTCCAACATTTATTTTTGAAGGACTTTTTAAACATAGCTGCTTCTAGCTGCTTTGCGGTATTATATAATCTGTCAAATTTTATTTTACTGTGGTTAGTTAACTTCACAGAAAATGACATTCTATTAATAAGTGAATTTATTTTATTTTATTTTATCTTATTTTTTTGTCCAGACAAACTGACAGAGCAGAATAGCCTATGCTATGCTTTATATGTTGGCAAGCTTTGTATTTTCTGGATATACATATGGGGAAGCAATGGGCTTTTGTTATCTTTTTCTAGATTAGGCCTATTTAAAACTTCATCTACAGTATAATTATGATAGTGGCAAATGTCTGTAGCTCGGGCGGAGGATGCGGGTGGAAGTTTGTTCTCCAAGCTTGTGGGTTGGTTTCCAAATATTTGGTTATCAAACTAGGTAACATTTACAGTGGAATTATGGAATGTCCGTGTTGGTATTCTTCAGTATAATTACCATGTGCTTCCTGCTTTAACACAACAGAAAACTGAAAGTGTACTTACCACTACATGAGGTAATACAATCAAAATGGAATTTTAAAAATACTGCTCAGTAACGGTGAAATATAGATCAATGAACTAAAGCATTCAGAATCTTTTTAAATTAAGATGTAGCAGTTAAAGTAATCCAAGCTTTTAGGATTATTTTGATGTTTTTAGAAACTCCAAAGAACTTTGACTATTGAGTAATCAGAAATGGTGTATCAATTGATCATCCGATCAATGTTAGTAAAACTATATATTGATCATCTAAATGGGTCTGAAAATGTTTATAAACATATCTGAAATTGAAAGAGACTAACCTGTATCTGTAACTCAAGGTTGAAATGTGATGTGGAATCTTAGACACTCTCTGAGCTACAAGCAAACAACCAAGCCCAGAGAGCACCAGGGGTGTCAAACTCACAGCATGCAGTGGCATCATATGATGTATCACAACTTTTTTCCTCTTCACAAAACTGGGCATGGGCATGACCAGCATGTGACCCATCCAGCTTGTGGGCCGCGAGTATAATGCTCATGACATAGACTAACCTATGCTTGAATTTGATTATTAACTGGTGGTAGTAGTTAAATGGTTCATAGTGGGATTGATAATTAGGACAGTTTTCTGTGCCAAGGCAGAAAGAAGTCTTTGTCACACGCTGTTGTACAAGCTAATTAAAACAAACTTTGCAAAATCGGAGCACTCTTGTAAACTGATTACAACCGTAGAGTAATCATAAGGTTAATTTGAAATACTTTGGCAATGGAGTGCTCTGATAATTCCAACACCCCGCTGGCAACAGATGTGCAGTGCATTTAGTGACTAATAATCAGCTAGAATTGCTAAGGATCTTTGATGCTGCCTGAACTTTCCTCTCCTGCTGGGCTCCTATTGAAGCCTATGAAAATATCGAACAAACTATTTCAGAATCTAGAGCACAACTTGTAGATGGGAAATTTGTCCACACATTGATCAATATAATTTTTTTCTACAATGTTGATGGCCCACATATGGCCTGCAGGCCATTTCTTGGGCAGGCCTCACCTAGAGAATGAAAGCATCCAACTTCAATTTTATCCTTCCAGCCCAAAGCCTTGTCTCTAACCTTGGAAAAGATCACATACACCCAAAAAACCCAATGGTCATTAACCTATTATTTCAGCATATGGGAGGTTTGGAAAGTTGTTCAGAGTGGGATTCTACAGGTTCGCACCTATTCGCTAGAGCCCGTTGTTAACATTCTAAGCAGTTCAGAGAACTGGTTGTTAGAAGAAATTACTGGCCTAATTCTGTAAGGAAGGCAGGAAGGAAACATTCTGGTGTTGCTTAAAGAAACTGCCTCTCCGTTAACCCTTATTACATTCTTGGCAGGACTAAACTTCCTGTCTCAGGAACGTCTCTGGAGTTTTTTCCCCCTCCTTTGCTGGTACTTTGCTTGTGTGGAGTGACCATTCAAAGTTACAGTGGCACTGAAAAAAGTGACATGACCGTTTTTCACACTTACGATTGTTGCAGCATCTCCACAGTCATGAGATGCCAGGCAAGGAGATGCTTGCCTCGATGGGAGTGATGTTGAGTTGGCCATGTCCAGCCAGTAACATGACCACAAGCCATGTCCACCCAGTCACATGACCACCAAACCACTCCCACCACTGAAGCCATGCCCACAGAACCAGTTGTTAAAAAATGTGAATCCCACCTCTGGAGTTATTCCCTAAATGTGATAAATCAGATTACAAAAAAAAGCTGGATTGTAAGTCTTGCAATACTGTAACTCTAACTAGCTAAGAAGTATTCTTAGTTTATTATCAACTAGCACATATTATAACAGACATTTATGCTTGCTATTTATTTATTTTGGTACCATTCATGCTGTTTTGTTCTTGCATACACTGAGAATAAAATAGTACCATAAAACAATTCTGCATGACAATTAGAACTCCCTTCCCCCAAATACATTTGCAAATATTCTCCAAACCACTTTGATGAGACAATTCAAGTAATTAGTATGTTCCATAGTAATTAAGATACTTATCTATTTTATTGCCTTTTATTTTCATTGCAGGTGATTTAATTTAGCAACTTAAGAAATAGAAACTTGAGAGTTCAGAGAGAAAGAATCCATTCCATTACTCCCTTCTGTTTTTTTTTTAAAAAAAACATAATATAGTACATTGAGTACTGGACATCTATGATCAGAGAAACTACCTATAATAATGAAAGCCTTTAGTATTAGCTTTCATATTGAATTAAATATAGTGGTTATTACACATTGATGTAGTGGTTAAGGTACTAGCCTAAAAACGGAGAGACTATGACTTCTAGTCCTGCTTTAGGCATAAAAACTGACTGGTTGTCTTTGGACAGTCATTCTCTCTAAGCCTAATCCACCTCACAGGATTTTGTACTGTTGTGAGGAAAATGGGAGGAAGGAGTATTATTTATATTTGCCACTTTGAGTTACTTATAAATAATAAAGGTGGGATAAAAATCAAATCTATATAATATGCCATGTAATAAATATGCAAAAGGCCTGCAGAGGCTATAGACAGGCTATAGTTACTAAAATGAACTTGACACAATACTAAAATCTTTGAGGATTAAAAATTCAGGCAATTCCATTAATACCTTTAGTAGTATTTCTTCTTATTGTAAGCTGTGTTGGCTAAAGAATGAGTTCTAGGGTTATCTCAAATGCACATCAGTAATGACATGAAGAAATAAATCAATTATTAATATTATTAACATTCATTCTTAGAGGATAGCTGCCCCTTGAAGGTAGCACAAAGCTATATCCAGGTAAAAGGAAACAGATGTGCAATTTGGAGTGTGAACCACTTTTCTCACTTCAGAATTTTTCAAGAATTTTAGCTTCAGTCATTTTCACTCAAAATCAAGATGTTTGCTTCCCTGCTGCTGTTAGGGAAAACAAGCAGGGATGAAGAGGAGAAGAAAGGAAAGGTTGAGCTGCTGTAGATAAGAAAATGCTGCTGGAATTACATATTGCAGTTTGACCAGCCTGTCAAGTTCTGAACCGCAAAAGAATGGGATTGATCAAGTAGCTAAAAAGTGAGATAGTTACTTATAAGTAATTCAGAACCTTATCAGATAATGAATATTAAATTCAAGTGCTACATGGGCAATTTCACATTCAGGGAGAGATAATGTAGATTTATGCTTGCACACAACAATGGCTTTTGAATATTCATAGACTTACACCTGGACATTATCTGACAGACATGCATATTCATGACTGCATGGTCTGGAGAAAAAAAAACCAAAGGCATGAGAAATACAGGACTCCCAAGAGTGTAGAGACAGAGATATGCTATCCCTTTTAAAAAAAAACTAGTTTGATTTCTGTCAGCAAATTCAAAGAATCTGTTAGTGTAAGGATTCTGAAAGATAGTGGAACAGCAGGATGAGTCCTGCAACCTACTGGAATGGGGTGGAACAGTATCAGTTTGGTGTAATTGTTAAAGGCTAGAAACCAGGTTGTAGTTGTTAAAGGCTAGTTGTTAAAGGCTAGAAACCAGGATTAGAAAGTTCTAGTTCCACCGAGACACAAAGCCAACTGGGTGACCTTGGACCAGTCATTCCTGCTCAGCCTTAGGAAGAAAACAATGGCAAACTACCTCTGAAAAATGTGGCCAAGGAAACTGCAGGCAGTCAATAGGAGTCAAGACCGACTCAAAGGCACAACGGGTAAGGGACCTGTACCTCTAAGGGAGACAGGGCTCCATAAAGTAGGTGCTGCCTCATATCCTGAAGAACTTCATAAAGATTTTCAACAAGTTACAAATTTGAGGGGGAAGGACGGTAGGAGGAAATAATTTTTAACAATGTACACCAACAGCCATCCCAGACCAATAAAATGGTCTCTGTGTCCAATCTTGTGATCTGAGCCTGTAAATCACTCTGTTCTGGTCCATAATTTATTAAGGACATAATTTATTAAGACCAGTTATCATATTTGGTTCAAAAGATCCAGGAGCATGGTAGCTTAGCTTTTTTAGGAATCATCTACTGTTGTGTGCGTCAAAAACAAATTGCTGAAGACATGTCAATTTATATTCACTCATGCTTTGTTACACGCTATCCTGCTTGCGTGACTTTGAACCAAAAGGGCTGGAGAGGTAAAAACAGGAGAGAAAAAAAGGGAGAGAGGGAAGAGGGAAAGGAAGATGTAACACAGCCTAAAGTTATGCAGAAAAGTGAGTATTCTGATCCATCCAATAGCTGTTTCTTGGGGGCTTCAGTTAAACCATTTGATTTAAATTCATTCCGGCAGCTGAAAAATGATATGACCATGTTGAAATACCAGTGAGCCAAAGGGTATACCTCTTGCTGTCTCTCCAAATTATATCTGGTTAGCAGACAGGTTTCTTTTAAGACACCTGAACTATAAAAAGAAAAGGAAAATCATGTTTCTCTTTTGTCTAAATTAGACAAACAGACAATATGTAACTGCCTTTCATTTATCTGCCATAGATTTTATTACTGTTGGATAGTAGCTGTATCAAGATTATTTGGCATTTAGGAGATTTAACCCTTTCAGTGGAAGTGAAGCTATCATCTTCTGAAGAAATGCTATTACTTTACAGCTTGCTTGCTTATTCAATGTATACAGCAACCCCAATCCCGATCCCTGGGAACGTGCTTGCAAGCCTTCTGAAAAGCCAGCAGGATGGGCTTTCTCACTTCTGGTGCAGGATCTAAAACAGATTTCAAGTTTCAAATGTGGCTAAATGTCCAAATCAACTTTGTAGCAAAGTTTCATATCAATTGAATACCAATATGGAAGTCAGCAGCGTCCTTATTGCCCTGATGTCCCCCTTTGAGTTTCCCCCACTATTCCCACTATGGGCTTCTCCCCTCTTCTTTTGAAACTGTTTATTATTCAGGCTTTGTCCCAAACAAAAGAAAGGCAAAATTGGGTCGTGGGACTGCTGGGTAAACCAAGATTACTGCAGCCAACAAAGCTTGGCTATCTGACACAAACGTAATGCTCATGTACTAATATAAACCATTAGCAATTGGCCAAGTGTGATTGGACATACAATGAATTTGTCTTGGTGCAAATGCTCTCAGTGTACATAAAAGACAAGGTACATTCATCAAAAGTATTCTCTGCTAGGCTGTCACCGGCTGGAACTTTCTAGCTGAATGATAGGATTAATCCATCCATTAATTTTTAATAACCAAATAAGAGCTAATTTCTAGAATGGCAATCTTTTTATCTGGTTATACCCAGTTATCTATTTGTTACTTTCAAATACTAACAAATATGTTTGCCTGGAGTTATTTTTCAAATAAAAGGCAGCCAATTTGCAATGTGCTAAAAGTAATTTTGGATAGTAGCACTCTCTTAAAAAAAATCTGAAATACCCTGGGTATAATATAAACTCATTTTATGTAATTATGATATATTAGCTGATTTCTTTTTGTATGTCCAGTGGAACGTCTTTTTTCCATGTTATTCTTGTAGTGTTTCATTTTTAAATCTACTTTCAAATCAGTCTTGACCTTATCCAGTAAAACTTATTCCTTTTCTGCTCTTCCTCACCAGCATTGGTCAACTCTGAACAGGATCCATACCCAACATGGTGTCTGCCAGGAGTAATTGTTTAAGTGGGGTCTTGTCTCTACCCCTCAGTGTGACCTTGACAAAAAATCTGTCATGTCTAAATGTCCTTCCACCGTCCTAATGTCTGATTTTTTTCAACATAGACCACCCCGTCTTTGAATGGCTGGGTAGACTGGACATTAACATTTGAACCACTATAAGTCCAGGTGTTTGCCATATGCTAAATAAATAAATATTCCTCTTCTCTGATTATAAGCTCTGCTTTCTGTGGCACTATCTTCAGCTTGCCATTTCTTCCTCAGAAGTTTGATTTCCACCAGCCATAAACTGCACGTGGATACAAAACCATGGCATAATCTCTGTGCACATCACTCATGTAGATCACCTAGAGGTAAAGGTACAGGTTTCCTTCTCCAGTCATGTCTGACTCTAGGATGCAGTGCTCATCTCTGTTTCTTGGCCGAGGGAGCTAGCATTGCCCAAAGACAATTTCTGTGGTCATGTGGCCAGCATTGCTATACACCAAAGGTGCAGAGAATGCTGTCACCTTCCCACCAAAGTGGTACCTATTAATCTACTTGCATGTGCATGTGCTTTCAAACTGCTAGGAGGGCAGAAGCTGGGGCAGGAATAGGAGCTCACCCTGCTGTGCGACACTCAAGTCTTGAAACCAGGCTGTTAGTTTTCCAGCTGACAAGCTCAGCAACTTTAACTGCTGAGCCATTGCACCCCCTTGCAGATCACCTACACATCACTAAATAAGAATATACATAATATCAGCAATCCTCAGTTAAAAATCATAATTGGGACTGGAATTTTCATTGGCTAAGTGACACAATCATAAAGTGTCACTTAGCTATAAAGATTATGACTGCGCCAGTTTGTAATGGAAATTCCAGCCCTTCCAGTTGCCTTTGTTAAGTAAATCCTGTTCTGCCATTAAGGACAATGTCATGCAGTCAATCATGCATGACTTCCCACCAGCTTCCCCATTGACTTTCCTTCTGGGAAGCCAGCAAAGGTCACAAATGGCAATTGCATGACTGCAGGACCCTGCAACATCAAGACTGCCAGCTGGTCGCTAAGCAACTGATTCTTGCTCACATGACTATGGGGATGCTGCAACAGCTGGAATTTTGAGAACTGGTCATAAGTACCATTTGTTCAGCACCATCATAACTCCTAATGATAGCTGAATAAGTGATTGTTACCTGTATATCTTACATAATACATATGCACATATACACAGTGTCCATTTCAAAGCAGAATTGTGCTGCTTTCAACTGTTGCCGTTTCTCAGTTGCCACACAGACTGGAGGAGGGGAGCCACTTGTGGAATGCTGGTTCCAGACACCAGACAACAACATGAATCCAGTTCTGTGGGAACCAAGGTCATTCAGCCATCTGGGTTACTATGGCCCAGTCTATTGCTAAAACAATATTGGGACTGCTAATTGGACAATATGACTCGAACTAATGAGGGGGTGGGGATTTGATTATTTAACTATGAGAAAACCACAGGTATTAATTAGAGTTGGTTTTGCTTTGATTCTTACCAATATGATGTAGCTAATAAAGTTTAGTAGAAAGAGACCGGAAAGTTTCAAGTCTGCTTGAAGAGCCTCGATGGTGCATTGGTTAGAGTGCAGTACTGCAAACTACTTCTGGTGATAGCCAGCTGCCTGTAATTTGGCAGATCGAATCCCACCAGGCTCAAGGTTGACTCAGCCTTCCAACCTTCTGAGGTGGTAAAATGAGGACCCAGATTGTTGGGGGCAATATGCTGACTCTGTAAAACTGCTTCGAGAGGGCTGTCAAGCACTATAAAGCTGTATATAAGTCTAAGTGCTATTGCTATTGCTTGGTTGGGTTCATCAATTGAGGCCTTGAAACATTGCCTTGCTAGATTATATCAGCAAGGCAACATAAATGAAAAATTGGCATTTAGCATTACCAAAGTGTATTATTAAACATCAGTAGTCTCCTTTATGGCTCTGGAGGTATGTTGCATCAAAGTAGATGGCTCTGTAAAAATGCCTTAAGCTCACGAATAGGGGGGGAAAGCAAAGTTGCAGCTATATATTATTCCAATTAGTTAAATATGATTCACATAAAAAGATTTTAGTAGAATTTTTTCCCACACTTTCTCTCTCTCTAACACACTAATAGAGTTGGCAGATATAAGGCAGAATAAGACTCCTGTTGTAGAATAAGTCTAATTATTGAGCGCCTACATAGTAACCTGTGGCAGGCGGTCAATTGTGTCATAAGAAATATTCCCCAGGGTACCATTCATTTGACTCATATTTCCTTTAGCAGAATAAATGTCTGCCATAGTAAACTTGGAGTGGGCATTTTTGTTGTTCCTAAGCCAGGTATTATTATAGTAATTTGTTTTTTAAAAAACCCAAACCTTTCTATAAGTTTTCTTTGTGTATGGCGGAGGGTATATATCTTCTTTACTGCAGCTCTCTGATAAATGTTGAGCTTAGTGAATTTAGCTCTACAAGTGATATGGCACTGCTACCCTTCCATTGTGACAATTACTGACATTAAGAATGCAAAGCACAGACTTCGGAATTTAAAAACGCCCTTGTCAGAAATCCTTCCTGCTGCTTCAGTTGCCACTGTAGATTTCCTCCCTCCCTGTCTCTCTACCTTCCTTCCTTCTTCCCTCCCTCCCTTCCCTTTTCCTTTGAAAATTTTCATTTTTCTTTAAATGAAAAAAAAAAGTCTTTCTTCCTTGTTAAAGCTACAATAGATGTCTCTCCTTAAAGGAAGAAGTACGGTATGTATTACCCTCCCAGGGATATTTCCTTCCTTCCTTCTTGATTTCCAGAAGGTTTTCTGGTTAACATATAATGCAATATCCTCATTTAGTAGATGCCTCATATAGCAACTGTTCAGAGTTACAAACAATGATGGAAAAGTAAATTTGCAACCAATCAGAGGTGGTATTCAGCAGGTTCTGACCAGTTCTGGAGAACTGGTAGCTAAAATTTTGAGTAGTTCAGAGAACTGGCAAATACCACCTCTGACTGGCCCTGCCCCACTCTACTCCCTGCCTCCTGACTCCCAGCTGATCGGCTGGGTCTTCTTTTGTTGCCCTGCGCAGGAGAACAGAGCTGGAAAGCAGGTTAGTGAGGTGGGGAGGGAATGGGATTTTGCAGTAACCTTCCTCCAGGAGTGGGGAGGGAATGGGAATTTTACAGTATTCTTCCCCTGCCATGCCCACCAAGCCATGCCCACAGAACCAGTAGTAAAAAAATACTTTGAATCCTACCACTGCAACCAATCCTCACATGTATGACCTTCACAGGTTTGTGAAGCAAAAGAATGCCAAAGTCAGATCAAAAGCACAGTTGTCACTTTGCTTAATGACTGAGATCTGCTTCCAATTGTGCTTGCTATAGAAGGATTACTTATATTTAGATTAATTTCTAAATACCTTTTTCAGTTTCTAAAAAAAAAAACAGTCAGTCATGGAAAAGCAAGGAATATTCCTTAGTAGTAATGAACCAAGAGAGTCTCTTAACACTGCAAATACAGGCACATATACTGCTCTTTGCTTGCAAATATTTGATTTCTGTCAAATATCAAGTATTCCAGGATGGAGGATAGCTTTCTCAAAGATACTTATGAGAGATAAACCAACATCAAAGGGTAGAATGTATAACCTGAGCTAAGTTCAATCCCATCACTGGGTTTGCTCATAATCTCTGATATGATCAAATGAAAGAAAAATTATATATCAAATAACCAGGGAACAAACCATTCTCAGGAGAATCTAAACTCAATGAAAACAAGCTCCCTTAGAAGTTTGAGCAACATGCAAAGGTACATTCCTGCACTATCATTATTCTAGCACTGATAATATTACCTAATTGAGTAATGAAACGTCTGCAAGAAAACAAACAAGCTCAGAGGGCACCAAGGACTCATCATTTCAACTCTGAGCTACAAATATTCTCCTTTATTGGTATTCTAATTACTAAGTTAAACATGCTTTCTCAGGAACAAGACAAAATGCTTATCTGATTTTTAAGGTACTGCTTGGAAGCACCAGTATTTTTACATCCTCCATATTTTTATTTCTTGGGAGAAATATCTCCTAAATCTACTTATTTTTTATAAAATAAAAGGCATGTTGATTTAGCTCAGACATCTGGTCTCTTTTCAAGGTAGAGATATACTCTAAGTCAGGGGTGCAAAACCCGGGGTTCACAGGCCAGATGTGTCATGCACTGGCCACGCCCACCCATTTTAGCAAAGGGGGAAAAGTAGTGATACGTCACATGATGACAATGTGACACAGTAATCTGACCCCTGCTCAAGGTAATGAAGAGGAGATCCAGGAGGTGCCATGATATTTGTAACTCCACTTACAGGGGGTCATTGGAATACACCCTTCATTTATCATGGTACTATCTTTAGAAACCTGAATTATTTTTGATTAATCCTTTCCCCCACAATAAATTCCCTGTGAGGTGAGGTGAGCTGAGACAGAGTGCTCAGCCCAAAGTTGGCTAGCTGGTTTTCATGCCTAAAGCAGGACTAGAAGTAGAAGGCCAGCACCCTAAATCATTCCACCAAGTTGGCACTCTTTCTGCTGGTTTCTTTTTTCAAATCATTCAGATTATATCAGACAAACTTCTTAATAAACTTTTTGTTTTGGTACCTCAAGAGTCTTGACTCCTAGCAACTCTTTTTATATAATATGACAATCACAGACTCAGAGAATCACAGGGTGCCAAAGAGCTCACTCCAAGAACCAAGATTAAAACCCAGGTGAGCTATTGTCTAGTGTCTATTTAAACATACCTTGAAAAAGAAAATACCATTCTTCTGAAGCAGGCTTAATGATGATGTTATCTATTCAGTTGAGTCTAACTCTGTGATTTTAAGGGCCAGGTCTGTCCACATCTTCCAATCTTGCACCATTTCATTGAGCTTTTCTATGCTCTGGCTGTTTTCAGCTCCACCCACCCTGTTCCTTGACAGCCTGATTTCCTTTTACCACTAACTTTTCTAAACATAATTGATTTCTCCAGCGAATTCCCACCACATGACATGGCCAAAGTAAGTGAGATGCAGTTTCATGATTTTGCTGCAGCGTGATTATGGTTCCTAAAATCCTGAGTGGATGAGGTCTAGCTTTGTAGATTGTTGTTTATCCACAGATATCATCTTGGAAATAGAACATCCTTGCAACAGAATGGAGACTAAGCTATATAATGCATCAAACTCTTTTGAGGAAAGATGAGCTTTGAATGGCATGTCTGCCTATGATCTTATTGCTAATAATCCTGTAAAATGTGATTAAACAAAATATTAATATAAATATTATTATGAAAAAGAGTATATCTTATTTACCTGCTACATTGGCAGCGGCATGGTTATTAAAATCCTGCCCAAGTGATCTTAATAAAAGTGCAAATATTTCTCCTTAATTATGTAATCCATTAAAATACCATCAATAATAGGCTGGATGGCTTCTTACACACTGAGCAGCCATTGAGTGTTGACAAACTAATGAGTTCCATTTATATCTCTATGCAAAAAGTGTTTAATTGATGAATTTGTAGAAAAGAAGGCAAGCCTTCTGTTTTATAGAAAGGCATGCTGTGTTACAATTAACTGGCATTTATTAAATATATTTGTTTTACAACATAATCTTCAATGTACCAGATAGAAGAAATTGTGGAATGCAACCATAATGTACATGAATTCTAATTAACTGCTTGTTTCTCTCCCACCTCAGGCAAGAAGGCTAACACAGCACTATTTCACAATTAAAAAGATTAAAAATAATGGAAGGGAATTAATAATTCTTCCATGGATAATTCTCATATAGAAAACAGGACCCAATAAAGCAATAAAAGCAAAGTTCATTAATACACTGAACTGGAACGTATTAAGAGAACAAAAAGCAGCAAACAGGAAGCCAAAAGCCTTGAAAAGTAGAGTTGCATCAATATTATTGTGTTGGCAATCTTAATATTCTAGTTCCTTTCCCTTGTTTGGAGAGAGCGACTGCTGCAACAGTAACAGTGATGATAAACATCAGGAACGGTGTAGTTCTCTTAGGAAGGAATTGATAGCTGCAGTTATTTTAGGGAAGGTTAACCCCGAAGGACTGGAAATGAGCTTGGAAATCAGAAGGCTACGGGAGGAGCAGTGGTGGGATTCAAAAATTTTTACTACCGGTCCTGTGGGCGTGGCTTAGTGGGTATTGGCAGGGGAAGGATACTGTAAAATCTCCAGTCAGAGGTGGTATTTGCCGGTTCTCCGAACTACTCAAAATGTCTCCTCTAGTTCTCCAAAACTGATCAGAACCTGCTGACTATCACCTCTGACTAGGAGGCTATGTGGGTTCTGCGCTAAGAGAAGGGGCTTCTGAATTTCTGCAGTTTATTTGCAAGCTATGGTTAGGCAAGTTACCTCATAGATTTCACTAAAAAGTTTCAGTAGCTATTTGCTTGTTTAGCTAACACTAAAATTACATCTTAATAGAAAAAAGTGGTCACTAAACAGGTCAGGAAAAAAAAACTCCAAAAACATTGGTGAGCACATGGTAGACAATGGTGTTCTTTTAAACTCTCCAGCAAGAATGAGTGGATGCAAAGTGACTGAACTCCAAAGCCAACAAGAACGGATCTGGTGGAAATGTCCCCAACCTCCAGATCATGTTGCTAATCTGTGGCTCATGACGTGATTTTGACTAAAGAAAACTTATCAGGTCCATGGTGGCCATGGACAGCCAAACTGCCTTTGAAATCATGTTGAAGACAGCAGGTTGAAGTCTGGGGAGTTCCACTAAGAATGTAGCTCCAATAAAGAAGTTGTTGGACATCTGACAGGCTGGTACATAAGTAATGATCCCTTCTCATGCCTACGGAATTCTCAGACTCTGAGAACCTTTCCAAAATAGTGAATGGTACCACACAGCTTCTATATGGGAAGGCTTTGCACACTGGGTTAGCTGGTTCTCCTTAGGAAAAGTGATCTTGGGAAAAGGTAAATGAAGCAAAGCATGATGGCAGAAAGAGGTCCAAGACCTGAGAAACCCAGTGATAGGCCCAAGGGATCCAGTGAGGTGGGATGGTGGGGTAGATGGGTGGGTGGGGAAAGCTGTAGGGTAGGATGAGAAGATGTGCAAGAGGTGCTTTAGGGAGTGGGGCAGGTCCTGGGAGCTCAGGGCATGCTATGTATGAGGTGTGGAAGTGTTGTAATGTGGCCCTTGGTCTGTACCAGGCCACCCAGGGTCTCCCCATCACTGAGGGACTCCATGCTTCACTTAACAACTCACATGGTCACTTAATCACAAGGGGGAAAGCCAGGATTGTGGTCATTAAGCATTGATGCCTCACTCAATGACCACCATGACTTAAGATCATAATTCTGGTCTCAATTGTGACCATAGATCAAGGACTATGATTCTAGATTTTAGGGAAGAACTCCATACAAATGAAGGCCAACATAGGCTAAATAACTTGCAGTGTGATTTCACATTGTTGTGTGTATAATAATAATAAATAACATTAGTGTAGCATAACTTTCTCAATAATAATAATAATAAGGCATTGACGAATTCACCATCAGTCAATTGCAAAAGGCAGCTGTATTTGGAACAACTTACATCCTTATAAGAAAGTGCAACATTAATAGTGACAGGGTGCAATTCCAGAACATTTGGAGCACCACTTGAATATCATTAGCATCAATAAAATTCACCATCAGTCAATTGCAAAAGGCAGCTTTACTTGGAACAGTAAAACCATCCTGCAATGATATTTTTAAAATTATTACATAACATCTGCCTATCCCAGTTCTTTGGGAAGAACTCAATAAGTGGACAAAAATGCCAAATCCAGTCTAAACATCTGTCTGACTGGGCAACCAATCTTCATAATAAATAACAGAAATATAGCCTACTTTCTCATTTCTGGTGTCTTTCAAATACCTTAGCCCTATGATTCTATGTTTGGATTACATCTCTCAAAATTGCTAATCATCATAGCCAATTTCAAATACAGTAAGTGTTGTAGATTGAGCAATGAGAGGCTAGACCAGGGCATGAATGCAACAAGACTTTATTCAAGGAATAAAGGACTGATCGTGTCAGCACTGCTGGGAGCAGGCTTCCAACGAACAGCGGCTGACCGGACCCTGCAGCTGGCTTTTATAGCTGGCTGTCGAGGGGAGCCAGCCAATGGGGAGCAGCAAACGCCCCCACAGCATGCTCGGACCTGGGTGGGAACTTTGGCAAGTTCCAGGGACATAACACCCCTTCCCCCCAGATGCGAACACGCATAGTCATTTAAATAAGCCAGGGGTCTGTGTTGGCGCCCTGAGCGCCGTAACTCTGGTGAGTCTCTTGGTGATTCAGAGTTCGAAGGAGCAGGCAGGGATGGTGATGGAGTGCAGTCTTGCCCGGAGGTCTGAGCTGGGACCGGTGGAGTGCTTCTGGCCGGCGATGCCGTGGTTCCACCAGCTGGTTTGGGTGGCGGACCCCTCGGGCAGTCTCGATCCAGTGTCTGCTCTCTCAGCTCTGGTGATGGTGGCGGAGAGTCTCTGGAGTGGTCTCCGCTGGGAGTCTGGTGTGGTACCTGGGGGCCGACCTGTGCCCACGATTCGGCACTGGCAAGGGTACCTTGGCGCTTCCTTAGCTGGTCCAGGTGTCTTCTCCAGACGCGGCCGTCTTCCAGCCTGACTCGGTACGACCTGGGGCCGGTGATGGCTACAATCTCCCCTGGAATCCACAGTGGGTCTCCGGCATAGTTCCTTGCAAAGACACGTTCCTGCAAGGCAAAATCTCTGACCCCCGTTATTGAACCAAGAGGGGTGTCAGGGCAATAGTGCGGGTGTAGCCTATCTAATACAGTTCTTAGGCATCTACCCATCAGGAGTTCAGCCGGGGATTTGTTGGTGACCGTGCAAGGGGTGGAGTGTTGGCTCAGCAAGAACCGGGAGAGTCTGTGGTGCCAGTCTTCTTTGCTGAACCTGGCTAATGCTTCTTTTGTGGACCTAACGGCTCTCTCCGCCAATCCGTTGCTGGCCGGATGAAAGGGGGCCGTGAAGATGTGTCGAATGCCAAGATTGGTGGCAAAGCAGCTGAATTCGGTCGAGGCGAACTGGGGGCCATTATCAGAAACTATAGCATCAGGGAGGCCGTGTGTCACGAATAGTCGGGTCAAGGCTTTGGTAACTGCTAACGTTGTGGTCGTGGATAATTGGGCCACATCAATCCATTTAGAGTATGAATCCACGACCACCAAGAAGGTCTTGCCGTGCATAGGACCTGCTAGGTCAATGTGAAGTCTTGACCATGGCGCACTAGTGCTCTCCCACTTGGTGGGTGTGGTGACTGGAGGGGATGGTCTGGACTCCTGACAGGGTTGGCAAGAGCTTACCCACTTAATGATGTCGTCGTCCAAGCCAGGCCACCATACGTAGCTTCGAGCTAACGCCTTCATCCGGACGATGCCCGGGTGCCCCTCGTGCAGTGCCTCTAAGACTGGTGTGCGTAGTGAAGCCAGAATGACGACTCTGGTGCCCCACAGCAGACAACCCTGCAAGCTAGATAGTTCCTGTTGACGGGTCTTAAAAGGTGTAAATTCAGTTGCAAGGTTAGTGCCTGGCCACCCCCTCCTCACCCAGTCCAGTACCTGGGCGATTGTCCTGTCCGTCTTAGATTTGGTGGCGATGTCGAGGGCGGTGACTGGAAGATCCAGCTCGGTGACATCAAAAATGGCATGGACAGGGGCCGGATCCTCAGCTGGAGCTGGCAGGGGGCAGCGGCTGAGGGCATCTGCGTGGCTTAAGTTTTTACCTGGGCGGTGGATGAGTTTGTAGGAGTACGCCGCCAGGAACAAGGTCCATCTGGTCATTCTGGGAGACAGCACTTGGGGGGTCTGCTTGTCTCCGGACAGAAGACCCAGGAGAGGCTTATGGTCTGTGATAAGTTCGAAGTGATGGCCAAAAAGGAATTCATGAAATTTCTTTACTGCTGCAACTGCTGCTAAAGCCTCCTTGTCGATTTGACTATAGTTACGCTCTGTGGCTGAGAGAGTTCTGGAAAAGAAGGCGATTGGTGCCTCGGAGCCGTTGGGTAGTCTGTGGCTTAAGACAGCTCCAATCCCAAAAGGTGGGAATGTGGGTCAAATTGTATAAGAACTGCGTCTGATGTTAGCAGCGATTTGACTGCGTGGAAAGCAGTGTCTTCCTTGTGTCCCCAGTGCCAAGGTGATTTTTTATCTAAGAGTCTGTGTAGAGGCTCGGCTACGGAGGCTTTGTGAGGCAGGAATGATGCATAGAAGTTTAATAATCCCAAAAAGGCTTGTAGTTTGGCTTTAGTGGTTGGAGTGGGTGCCTCATGGATTGCCTTGACTTTGGATTCTAGGGGGTGGATGCCTGATGCATCAATTCTATAGCCTAGAAAGTCCACCTGCCTAGTGGCAATGGCACATTTTTCTCTTTTTAATTTGAGTCCATGCTGTCTAAACCTGTCTAACACTGCTCTAACTCTCTGGAAGAGTTGGGGTCTGTCCCTGGCCGAGACCAATATATCATCGAAGTAGGGTACTACACCAGGGAGGCCCTGTAGGATACGCTCCATAAGGGACTGAAAAATGCCAGGGGCAACACTTACGCCAAATTGGAGACGCTTGCACCTGAAGGCACCCCTGTGAGTCACAATGGTTTGTAACTCGGCTGTTTGGGTGTCCACAGGGAACTGTTGATATGCCTGTGACATGTCCAATTTGGCAAAAATGGTGCCAGGCTCAAAAGTGTGCAGTAAATGTTGAATGACCGGGACTGGGTACGCGCTAACTTGCAGGAAGCGGTTAATTGTTGTTTTGTAATCCGAACAAATTCTCAGACTGCCATCCTTTTTAAGGGGTGTGACAATTGGAGTCTCCCATTTGGCGAAGTCTGTGGGTTCAATGACCCCTTGCTTAAGCAGTTTGTCCAGTTCCGCGTCCAGTTTAGGCCGAATGGCGAATGGCACCCTACGTGGTTTCAGTCGGACGGGAACTGCTTGGGGGTCAACTGCAAATGAGATGGGGGTACCGTTATAACACCCCAACTCGTTGCTGAAAATGTCAGCGTAGTCAGCGAATAAGGAGTCAGTGTCAGAAGCTGAGACAGCATGGACTCCTGTTACCCCAAGGCCGAGGTAAGGAAACCAATCAAGCCCCAAAAGACTAGGGAGGTTGCCGTTAACTACCACTAGAGGCAGATGGCCTTTGAAAGCTTTAAAATTAACAAGAAACTTGCCTTTGCCAAGTACTGGGATGTCCTTCCCTTGATAGTCTCTCAAGGTGAGTTGGCACTTCTGGAGTTGGTTTCTGGAGAATCTGGGCTGGATCTTCTTGAGTGTGCTCCAAGAGATGATTGAGAGCGCTGACCCCGTGTCAACCTCCATACGGCAGGGTTTACCTTCTAATAAAATGGAAAGCATGATCTTACTAATAGAATGACAGGAGTGTTTAGCATGGAAGCAAGTGTGACAATTTAATACTTCCCTTTGGGAGCCAGAATGAGAAAAGGAAGGAACCCTCTGTGCAGAGTTGTGTGTAGCCTGGCAGACTCTGGCAATGTGGCCCTTCTTGTGGCAATTGTTGCAGGTGGCACCTTTGAATCTGCACGAAGCTCTCGAGTGTGGACCGCCACAGGATAGGCACAGGATGATGCGTTTGGGTGCACTGTTGTTTTCTTGCCTGGTTCCTACCTGAGGTTGCTTGGCATGGGTGAGACGGTGGACGTCTGTTGGCTCGTTGGAATCATCTACGTTGATCACTTCTTCTGAATGTATGGAGGTGCAGCTAGGTTTGGGAACGGAGCCTTGAATCTCGGTGGCTGATTGGGTTGCTAGCTCAGCAGCCAAGGCTTCTTTGACGGCCTGGGAGAGGTTGAGGTCCTTCCTGGCAAGCAGTCACCTTTGGAGGTGCAGGTCCTTGACCCCGCAGACGAGCTGGTCGAGAAGCATGTCATCCAAGTAGTTTTTGAACTCACATTGGAGAGCTGCAGTCCTTAAAGCGGCCATGTACTGGTTAATGGTTTCCCCTTCAGCTTGCTTCCTCATCCGGAAGGCGAAGCGTCTCGCGATCTGCGAAGGCTTGGGGGAGTAATGATTGGTGAGGATCTCCAGCAATTCTGTCCAGGGGACACTCTTTAGTTCACGCGGAGCGACAAGTGCTGTGGCGGTATCGAAAACGGATGCCCCACAATAACTGAGGAAGAACGACTTCTTCCTGTGCTCACCAGCATCGGCCAGACCGATAGCGTCGATGTAGTGATTAAAACGATTCTTGTACGACTCCCACTTCTCTTCACCCAGCTTGAACGGTGGGAAGGCTGGATTGGAGTTCATGTTGTGAACTTCAGCTGGTTACAAGACTGTAATTCTCTCTGGGAAAACGGCCCCGTGTGTTTAATGGCAGTTGCTGTTACAGCGTTTTGCCAGACAAGTGACTTCAGCTCAGGAAAGGCTTCTCTGAACCTCTCTGCTCTCTCTCTGGGTTAATGTTTGTGGCTCAGGCTGCAACGGCTGTTGGCAGCGTTTTGAATTGCGCGCTCCTGGAGAGCATAGGCGGTATTGGCTAGCCGCCTCCGACAGAGATTCAGATCTCGCGCCTTGTGCAGGCGTCAGTGACTCAATAGAATGACAGCCCCGCGCTGTATTCCGAATCAAATTCAAACGACAGCCGTTTGAATTTCGCGCTCTTTTGTGCTGAGAGGCTGTGGCTCGCAGCGCTTCACTTTCCCCTGTAGCTTGCTAACGGAGCAGCTACAGACGCTCTGCTTTCGCTTTTGCTGACCTAGCTCTCAGGCGGCGCGGCTGCGGTTCAGCAATAGAGTGACTTCAGTTGCTACTGACTGCCTCTGGTAGCCATCCCACCTTCGTCGCCAGTGTTGTAGATTGAGCAATGAGAGGCTAGACCAGGGCATGAATGGAACAAGACTTTATTCAAGGAATAAAGGACTGATCGTGTCAGCACTGCTGGGAGCAGGCTTCCAACGAACAGCGGCTGACCGGACCCTGCAGCTGGCTTTTATAGCCGGCTGTCGAGGGGAGCCAGCCAATGGGGAGCAGCAAATGCCCCCACAGCATGCTCGGACCTGGGTGGGAACTTTGGCAAGTTCCAGGGACATAACAGTAAGCTTGACATTCTGGTAATAGGAATACTGACACATCTGCTGTGATGAGGTTTAGGAATTCAGCTTGCATGTTACCTAATAATTGTTAATTAATTCTGTCTACCTTGGGATATCTGGGCTAAACATCATCGTGTTAAAAATACAGAGTAACTAATGGCTAAAAAATAGCATTTATTAATTTCTAGCCAAAGCAATGCAAATTTTTTTTTTTGCAATACCCAGGTAATCACATCATCACCCATGCAAGATAGGACAGACATATCATGTTTCATTTTGATAAAACTTAATTTTACATAATTGGCATAACATCTTAATTTTAAATACAGGAATTGATTTGAGGATTAAATGGAATATGATAACAGCCTAATTAAAAAGAAGTAGCTGGGGTCCTCATCCAGCTAAGTGGATTTTATGATTGTGGTTGATTGTACCAGTCAGGATATAAATCATACAGATTTACATGTTTGCAATTGTCTCGTTCCCTTCATTTTAGAATAAATGTGCCTTGGAGTCCCTTAATCTTCTACCTATGTACACAGGGTGCAACTTCCTTTTTTCTTACTGTTCTTCATTAAATCAACCATCTGCCTTTCACAAAGTGGCCCCATTACACATGCAATTCAAAATCTAAAATGGAAATGTAGATAAGATCACAGGAAAATTAATTCACAATGCCTTTTCAAATAAGTGATATAATTAGCTGCCCATTTATTCAGTTCCAAACCATACAATCTGGAACTGAGCACACTCAAAACTGCAGAAATGGTGGTAGATTTTAGGAGAAAGCCTCCCATACTGCCACCTCTTACAATGCTAGATAACATATATCAACAGTAGAGACTGTAGACAAATTTCTAGGTTCTATCATATCTCAAGACCTAAAATGGACACCTAACATGAAAAAATGTCATCAAAAAAGCACAACAAAGAATGTTCTTTCTTGCGCCAACTCAGAAAGCTCAAACTGTCCAAGGAGTTGCTGATACAGTTCTACAGAGGAATTATTGAGTCTGTCATCTGCACCTCTATAACTGTCTGGTTTAGTTCTGCAACCCAACAAGACAGACACAGATTTCAGAGGATAATTAGAACTGCAGAAAAAACAATTACTACCATTGAGGACTTGCATACTGCACGAGTCAAAAAGAGGGCTGTGAAAATATTTATAGACCCCCCCTCACATCCTGGACATAAACATTTCAATTCCTACCCTCAAAATGATGCTATAGAGTGCTGCACACCAGAACAACTAGACACAGGGACAGTTTTTTCCTGAATGCCATCACTCTGCTAAACAAATAATTCCCTCAACACTGTCAAACTATTTACTAAGTCTGCATTACTATTACTATTAATCTTCTCATTGTTTCTATCACCCATCTCCTCCCACTTATGACTGTAACTTTGTTGCTTGAATCCTTATGATTTATATTGGTTGTTTCCTAATATGATTTGATTGCTTACTTGTACTCTATGACTATCATTAAGTGTTGTGCCTTATGATTCTTGATGAATATATCCTTTCTTTTTATGTACACTGAGAGCATATGTACCAAAGACAAATTCCTTGTGTGTCCAATCACACTTGGCCAACAAAGAATTCTATTCTGTTCTGTTCTATTCTATTCTATAACAATGGGCCCAGAGGCTCAAATACTACCTTCCCTTTGACAGCACATAAATTCTTGGCCATTCAGGAATCTTTGACTTATCTGCCAAGCAAATCCTGAAGATTTATTCTGGATCTTATTGTAGGACAGGAATTCCCAATTTCCCTTAAACCAAGGACCATTCTTGAAATATTTTGTCATATTTCCAACAATGAATAGGGCTGGGATCAATTTTTTTTATAAAAGTTTTTTTTTTTATTTCTTAAAGACAAACACTAACAAACACAAACCTAAAACATCAACATAAAACCATCTTCCAAAATACAGCATGTCGGTTGGTACATTTCTTTTGTGCAATGTCATAATATCAACAGTCTTACCCTTCCAAACATACATTCATATTACATAAGACAACTATACATATTATGTTGTATTATATTATATTATTATAATATCATTATTAGACTCAACTATAATTTCACATGATTCTTATCAAGCAAATTTCAGTTTTAACGAATCTGAGAACATACAATTAATTTCATTATATTCAATTATATAATATCACATTATATTATCTTATATATTATACCATTCCTTTTTTATAACACATTTTACTTCTCTATTTTCTTATCTAACCATTGATAAAATAGTTCAGTCTGGGATCAATTTTTTGAGGGGATTTTTCTTTCCCACCCCCCAAAAAAACTCCTCCTCTAAACACAAAAAAGGGCTGGACATTTGGATCTGGAGGGAACTGGGGAATGCAGAACTGGGGAGTGAATGGGCTGCATGTGACTGCTGAGCTGCATTGTCCTTGGAACACTGGAACACTTGGAACTGTCTTGGAACACTGTCAATTTGCAGAGAACATCAGCTAGCATTATTGGGCTTCATTATTGCCTCATATCAATTCATCAACTATATTAGAATATACCCATCATATTTCTAATATAGTCAGCCATTATAACATCACCTTCCAAAAACATTTGTCTTTCACTACTGTAGAATCCTGTGAATCTATGGAACATGTATATATGACCATACTGTGCATATAAAGACATAACAAGTACATGAAACCAGAAATGTGTTCCTTAATGATACAAAAAGACTTTTAACAATGTGGAGCATAGCATTGAGTGCATACCGTTGATGTTCTGTCACACACAACGATATGCCCTAGGACAACAAAGAGAAACTAGTCTAAAATCATTGGTCTTTAAAATTGCTTTCCCTTCATCAACAATCCTCCAGAAATGTTAGACTACATCCAAATATTCCTGAAAGTTCCTAGCCAAAAAGAATGGATGGTGTTGATGGCTGGTGTAGTTCATTGTCCCACAGTATGGAGTTCTCCCATTTCAGTTCATCCTGTAATCCTCACAAGCTGGTCCAAGGAGGAAACTGGCTTGAGTTGTGACCCAACTTTTAGAATCCTGACCATTAGGTATGCTTAACTTGGCAAATATGACAAGCTGAGAGAGTTGGGTTCACCTGCTAGCCAAGTTAAGAACCATCTTCTCCTCCTCTTCCAAATTGCATAAAAATGTGGGACTGACAAAATCAATGCCTGCATGCATTTCTCTGTCATGCAGTGTACAAAGCTGCTATATGCTAAACGTCATACCTGAAGTCACATCTGGAGATGAGAACTGAATATTAAGAAGGATTGAGTAACTCAAATGGCCAAAACAGATTACATTGGGAGTAAAATACATCACTTTTCTTTAAATTAAAGAATTTTTAATATAGCGAATCAATGGGGAATTAACAGATCTTATTTATGATGCATTCTTCAACAGTGTATTTCCTTCATGTCTTATACCTGGTAAGAGTGTGAGTGTTTGTGTTTGTATGTGCATGTGTTTTTGACTATTATTGATTTTGCATTAGTTTGACTTTTATCAGGTTTACTTAATTTGGAAATTATTGGTTAGATTGGCCTGGCTTAATTCAGGCATTTCTCAGTTTCTAAGCATTCTAAATGAATCTTTTCTCCACCTTTGAGATCACCAACGATGGTGAAGATCTCTCATTCATTCAATGTGTAGGTTTTCTGGTTCTGATCATTTCATTAGAAGGACAGCAGACATTATTAGGTGTTTATATTACAAAGGAAATAACCAAAAGGACCCAGGGGCTCTGAGATAGCCTGTGTTTTCAGGTTGAGAGAAACCAATAATTTTACCAGTTAAATTAAGAAGTGTTATCTTTTAAAACCAAAGCCTGCCTAGAAAGCCATACATCTTACCTCAAAGAAAGAAGTAGATATCAGCTAAGCAAACTATCCAGTGATTCTGCACAATTGTTTTAGGCTGAAAATGAATAGCTTAAAGCAGCAGTTCTCGAAGTACGTCCTGGGGGCCCAAGGGGTTCCTTGAGACTTTTCCAAGAGATCTGCAAAATCAAATAAATATGTTAACATTTCTCAGTTTTAATTTCTGAAACAGCAAATATTGATATATATCACTCACATAAACTAAGTATCTTTTGAATCCTCTGTCATTTTTAGGAAGATAGAGAGATCCTAAAAATGTTTCAGAATCAGTAACTTAGACAAACTTTTCCATGACAGGTTTATAGTCCCAATAACTGGAAATTTATTCCTCTACTTTTTAAAATCCATTCCACTGCATTGTTTAAAAAACTAGTTCATTACTAAAATCATACAAACAAGACACATACTACTCAGTTAAGAGAAAAAAAGGAAATAGAAAGGAACCTCGTTAACAATCTCATTAAATATGATGACACCATCATGGCATTTGCATGCTGGAAGATATTTTATAGACCAGAATTATTATTATTATTTGCCTTTTGTTCTGCCTTTCCTTTGACTTATTTTGGACGATTGGGGGTGTTTATCACCATTAACTCATTCCATTACTTCTGGCAATCGTTTCGTGGCTACCTTCATATCCCACCTAAGCCACATATCTTTGGGTCATAAACAAATGAGGATTGACTTATTCTACAAACCACCTGAGGGCTGGACAAGAAATAATGTGTGGGAACTAGTTGAAGAAAGATCTAACTAGACAGTAAAAATAATTGATCAGTGGAATAGCTTGCCTCCTGGAGTTGTAGATGCTCCATCACTGGAGATTTTCAAAAATAGATTGAACAACCAAGATGGTATAAGGCCTCCTACTTTGAGGAAGAAGTTGGGCTAGAAGACCTCCAAGGTCCCTTCCAGTTGTATGATACTATGTTCTTTATTCTAGTATAACTATTCATTTTAGCCTACAACTTGATCCAGGGTAATGGGTATCATTCCTACCTACTTGTTTAAAAATTAAAAGGCATTAATATAATATTATTTATTTGTTAATTTTATTTTCTGCCTATCTTGCTGTGAGGCTACTGTAGGTGGCTTACAATAATAAAAAGGAAGAAATAGAAAGGACTGCAAACAACAGAAGGAAAATAATAAAACAATAAAGTAAACAACAACAAAGGAACACAACAAGAATAATGCATCAATATAATTATCAAAAAGATGGATAGGTAGAGAGTGGGGGAGCAAGTGGGGGAGCAAGAGTTATATAAAGTATATTCTTAGTTGGCTGCCCTCTTGGGATATGCTTCCATACGTATATTAAAAAAAACAGCTAACAAGGTGTGAATTATTAGAAGCCAATTTTCTATTGCATACCCTCATTCACAATTGGAGAGTAGGATAGAATCAGTGATATTCTGAATTGGATTTCAGGAAATGATATAATGATATAATATTCTTTCCCATTGCCCAATTCTATTCTATCACCTAGCACAATGCTTATTAAATACCACAAATACTTTATGTGATAATTATAGGTTGCAAAGATTTCCAAGTTTCAAGTTCAAAGTTCTTCTAAACAATTTGGGGCACAGCTGCACAAAGATTATAGAAAGTCAGCACAATTTAGTGATTAAAGTGTTGGACTAGAACTGGAGAAATCTAATTTCATGTTCAATAACAGAAATTCACTGACTGAGTCAGTGAGAAGAAAATGCATCATTGCTTGGCCACACAGAAGAGACCGCATTTAGCTTCCTTACATTCCTGAAGAGAAAAATAAATGAAGCATCCCATTAACATCCCAGTTAACTTGCATTCTTCCCACTAACCCATTTAGGTTCCATTTAGAAGGAAAATGTGTCCTGCTACACCACAGGATTGATCATAACCCAATAGTTAAATTTTTCAGTCAGATTCCAGCAAACTGACAGTTCTGAAACACATAACCCAAACCAAGAGACCCTCGAGGCAAAAGGCACAGCATAAATACACTTCTCCAGTTACATTTCCAGTCTTTTGGGGGGGAAAAGTCCATGCTCTGAATTCAGAAGGATGTTTAACAGGAAGAATTCAAGTCCAGAGATGCTGCGGCACCTCATTCTGACAGAGAGTATAATGTGAACTGAGAACAATACAGCCCATATTTTCCCTGTGCAACATTAAGTTAAGCAATGAAAACAAACAATTGAGCATGACTATTCTTTGGAGTTAGTCACACTGATCTTTACGAGCCATGCCAGGGGGGTGGTACCCTGCCATAACATTGCTTTTATTCCTCCGTTTTGCTCAGAGGCATAGCATTTTTATCTGGCTTACACATTAGGGGCATATAAAAAGCTACTGATCCCACCAGGAATTCTCTGTACCATTTATATATTTTGTATTTCAATGTTACTACAAGGCCACAACAAAGACTGTGTAAACAACTTGTCTAAAGTATGTGGCCCCACAAATTTCAACAAAGGCAGCTACTTAAATTAGTACCAAGGTAATTTACATTAGAACTTGCAGGAGTGTGTGTCAAAGGGTGAAGTACTGGGAATGCTTCATCTTTTAAAAGGAACACAAACTCCAAAGCATCTCCAGCTTTGAGTTAATTTGTATGACCTTTTAGAACTATACTACCACTTATTTTCCATTAAGGCCAAATTTTGCAATTCCAACAGTGACACATGGGAAGACAAATTGTATCCCTCTGTATTTGGAATCAGCAGGCTGCAGGTCAATGGAATACTCAGTAAATTTTCACTAGTGGCATCACACTGGGTGGAGAGTTGCTAGTTAAGGTATTAGGCTAGACAAAGGAAAACCCAGGTTTTCTCTATCTGCAGCCATGGAAAGACACTAGATGACATTGGAACAGTTACTGGCCAGTTATTGTGGCCTAAAAATGAAAAAACAGGCAGACAAATAGACAACATACACACACACACACTTTGTAAACTTTCTTGAGTTTCTACAATAAAGGCAAGATGTAAATCTAATATATAAATAATTCTTCCAATAGAATAGAAGATATGTAGCCCAGGGTTGAACTGTGGAACCCTGGGTGCTCTTTGAAATTGGTTGTTTGCTTGCTTTCTTACCCAGCTAAGTAACAAAATCAATGTTTGACAGTGTGCGGTTTGCTCTGCTCTTCCAGGTTTGATAGAGATATGGTTTCCTCTTTGATGATATCCTTGATAATTGATTATTGTTTCTTCTGCCTTATCTGTGTCTTGGCCGCTGGAGAGGATATGTTCTGATCTTTTTGTTTCCTTCTTAGCTTCTTTATTGTCTCTTGAATGTTGTGTAAATATAGTTCATCTCTACATGTCTGTTGAAAGCTGATTTGTCTGAGTGCCAAGCTTCCAGGAATTCCCTAGCATTTTTTTGGATTCCCAAGCTAGGAATCCAGGATTCCCAAGCTAAATGTCCAAGCTTCCAGGCATTTCCCCATAAATCCAAGAAGAAGAAACTACACTACACTAACACTGGCAAAGCAAGCTATTGTGCATAAACAGAGAACTAACACACATTCATCAGCACTGAAGATGTTACCTATTTGGGTAATGAGATATCTGTAAGCAAGCAGCCAAGTTCAGAGAACACCAAAGACTCCATACCTAACTAATGAGCAGCTAAAAATATCAAGTTTCTGTAGTTCTCAAAAACAGTTCCCTGTTGTGTCCCATACTGTCAGTTGATCAGTGGAAAGAAATGAAGCATTGTCAACGGTTTTAAAAATTTGTACATGCAATTCCAGGAATTCCACTGAATCACAAAATTAGGATATTCTCAGCATAGTAATTTTCCTTTCCCCTTTAAATTCTTCCAACAACATTTCACTCCTCCAAAATATAGTACACATCCAGTTATTTATGTATACATACAATTGGTCCTTATAGCAAACTCTTCCTATCCAACATTATTGATGGTCACTCTGTGTTAGAATAGGGGAAAGGCATACTGTGAGGGAGAGGGATTGGAGGGATTTGATTTAGCAGAGTATGTCAACCCAGCAACAACCAAACATCCAACTGGAGAATACAATTTCAAATTGGGTAGACCCAATCTTCCTCTTCCTTTTATATCTTATAACACCTTATATTTAACTTGTGGCTCCCCCACCCACCGTCACCGCACAAACTTAGATGTATTCTTCTGTCACTCCATCTTTTTCTGTGTGTTGTGACATCCTGACCTTTTTGATACCCTTTCCCCTGCAAACACCCCAACTACTGTATGCCAACATTTTGCTACCAAGAAAATATTTTAAGAACCATTTAGAACAGTGGGCTGCTTAATTTTACATTCTTATGTCTGCTGGTGTGTTTTTTAATTGAACAGTTAACAAGTATAGAATATATTAGATGATTAGGACTTGTTTTTGTTTAGTAAAGGGGTCTCCAACTTTGGCAACTTTAAGACTTGTGAACTTCAACTCCCAGAATTCTGGGAGTTAAAGTCCATAAGTCTTAAAAGTTGCCAAGGTTGGAGACCCCTGGTTTAGTACATGAGTATTCCTCCCCATCTTTTCTTATCTACCTGCCTACATTAAATGACACTAAACCCAATTTAATATATAAAAATACTTCACATTTCCTTTCTGCTTCTGTATGTTTTTAATATTCAAAATAAAGTGAGAATGTGATTAGTATCTAGTCTGGTCTGAAATGCTGACTGTAAAAAAATCAATTTTAAACTGCTTTGAGATTCTTTTATTAAAGGGAAGCAGTGTGTAAAATACTCAACCTACTATATTAGCTCATTCTATATTAGCGCATTCCCACTGGGTATCATGGTAGATGGGCTATATTATAAGGCACTTCATCTGGACATTCTTGTGTGTGTGTGTGTGTGTGTGTTTGTGTATTCACATTCCTGACAGAAATAAATCATATACACAATTCAACAATTATAATAAAGAATTGATTAACTCACTGCATTATGAATCTGCATTTGAGTTCTTTTACACATTTTTTTTTCTCAACAGGATCTCGCGTTTATTATTGAGAAGTGATTAATGGTGAAAGAAAGGCATCACCCATTCCTCATTGGCTTAACAAGAAAACTGAAGAAACATTCACTACACAGTTTACAATATTTTTTTTCTTCCAAAATTAATTTTCCTGTAAACAAACAAGCTTTTACCACTGTTCTCAGCCTTCAAATCAAATCAAGCCAGATTTAATCTGTAATCTATATAATGCTCAAGAACAGAACATTTTGTAGGACTCTTCGTATTTCACTCTTGAGAGAGAGAAAAAATGAACCACCCCTCAGACATGACCTCGTAGACAAATCCCATTCAAATCTTCTAGGCATAAAAAAAACCCTCAAGAATTCTACATAAAATTCCTGTTCCAGTCGATGAGGGAAAAAATGTTACTCATTCCACTTTCCATGGTGGATGTCCAAAAGAAAGTCACAACTCGGTGTTCCAAGTGCAAATATCAAAAAAATCAGGAGGAAGAGGGGTTCAGAAGGCCAGGAAACCAGGTAAGTGGCAGATTTAAAAATTAGAGGAAAAAATAGGGCATATGCCACTTGCGGATTTTAAAATCTGATAATATAGTAAAAAAACAAACAAAAAAGAAACAAAAAACCCGAAAGTATATGGTCTGAAATTACAACCAAAGCCAAAAGAAAGGGGGACAGTTTTCACTTCTACTCTACCTAGAAGGGTTTTTTTTTGTTTTTTTAAGTCCTATGTCTCTTGTGAAATTTCAGTATTTTTTTTTAAACTGTACGTTTATAAGAGTTTGTCTGGATTCAATGAAATAAGTCCTAATTCCTTCTGGTGTAGACTTTCTTCCTTTTGAAAGATATCCGAGATGCACCATCTGTGTTGCAGTCTCTGTGAAAGGGCCCAGCGGTTTATTTGACAACGGCCTTGATGTTCCTTTTTCACATTTTCCTCCTCTTCCTGGCGTTTCTCATAGTGTGAGAAGTCATCAAAGATGGAAGTGGTGTGCTTGTGGGTAGCAATAATTTTCAGCACTTGTTTGGCCTTTTCCAGAGGCACCTCCTGAGTGTCCCTGGAGTTGGTCACTGGTTTATTCTCATTGTTCTCTAGGCGAATGTGCTGCAGTTAGCTGTTGGGAACATCCTTCACAAAAATCCACCTGACATCAAATCGCCCCTTCCATTCGTCCTGGGACCACACACCAGCACACGTATTGTAGTCCACGGCAGATTTCATTTCTGCCACTCCACAGAAATGACCACTGCCATTGACACTGAACAGTAAGTAAACAGGACCTTTTCCATTCATGGACTGATAAGCAGCATCCAGTCTCTTATTACCATGCTCTGTACTGCACCAGATATTATATTTAATGGAATGGTGGATGTCATCTTCAGAATAACTCTTGATAATGAAGACCCTCCCATGTTTTGGGTTCCAGTCAAAATCCTTTGGGTTATAGTTGTTGATAGATCTCAACTTCTCCAAGACAGGGTGGGGCTCCAAAGGTGCAGACCCAGAGGTGGTTTGAGACTGTCCTGCTGCATTGCCATCAACTCCGTTTTGGCCAAATCCATTTCCACAGTTACGAGGTGCAACCCAACGGGCAGGTTGAGCTGCCTGCTGCTGAACTGGCAATTGAGTTGGTTGAGGTGGTGCAGGTGGCAGAGGTTGTGGCTGTTATCTTGCTGAAGGCTGCATTGCTGGTGGGCTATTATTCATCTGTTGACCCATTGGTTGGGGAGATATTTGGGTTGGTGGCTGACCAATATTCTGAACTAAAGCCTGGGAAGGGTTTTTTGCCACTGGTCCTTTATTATCCCAAGTTCCAATGTCCATATTGTGTTTAATGGGGGGCGGTGGAAGACTTGAGCCTGCAATCCCATGCTTGGTCTTCAGCTTGGGCTGTTGTTTTGCAGGTTTGCTTGCAATATCAGCCCAGGATGTTGGTTTGGGAGGAGCAATAGTAGATGGGGGCAAGCTATTAGAAGTTCCAATATTACTGGCGATAGACCCACTGCCAACAGCAGAGCCAACAACTTTTGGGATATTGCTTGCTACATCAGTGCTGCCTAGTTTCAAGGCTGCCATTCCGTGGTCTATGGTGTTCATGCCAGGTGCCTTATTCAAGGTATCATTAGCAAACGCTGACTGTCCATCAGTCATAGCTCCACCCAATGAACTTGGTGCATAAGCAAAGTTGCTACTGTATCCTGAACTTTGAGTTGATTGCCCCTGAGCACTGTTATTACCCCAAGCAGAGAAGTCAATCCCACTTGGAAAAAAGTTAAAGCCATACTGTCCCAGAAATGGTGTGCTGCCAAGGGCCCCTGGCTGTCCAAACATGGCATCAGGGAGAAAATGAGGCTCTCTTAGCTGTCCATAAGAAGTCAAATAGGGCATAGGTGGATCACCCCCAGTAGACCAAGCAGCTTCACCCAAGGAGTAGGAAAATCCAATGGATGGGCTGTACTAATTTGGCATGTAGGTATCTGACATTGCAGTATATGCGTTGTTCAGTCTGGCCTGAGGACTCAAGTAAGGCTCAATATCATCATCATTTAAGCTGTCTTTCTGATGCACTGATCCATTTTGCACTTTGGTGCCTTGTCCCTTCGGTCTCTGCTCCAGGAGGCTGCTGGCCGACATGGCTCTCCGTTAAGTGGCAGGGTTCCAAGGCCAGCTGCACAGCGAGGTGACGGGCGGGAGTGGCAGCAACAGCAGTGGCTTTGTCCATGGAAGGAGGAGCAGCACCAGACACACCACGCAGATCACTTTCGGCTTCCTGGCGGACTGAGTTCTTCTACACATATTGATAAACATGGAATATTATCAAAGTAAAACTGTGGAATTCCTTGAAATTCATCACTGCCTGTGAGTTTGTTGCTCTTTATCAAAATACAGCCTCTATTTTTCTACCTCTTCTTCACTTAAAGGTTTGCATAGGTACACAGTAATTTCTTCTCTGACTTTCATAGCTGGAGTTTATATTTCCAAAACCAAAGCATTGCTTATTCATTCAGTCCATCAAGCATTGAGAAAGTTGTTATCACAACCCAATATTTCATACTTAATATTATTCAATGTACATGTATAAAGGTTCCTTATCACTCCATTTACTTATATAATTCAATGTTATAAACACAGTTTCAGGAACAGCCATATTTTCCTTTAGATCTCAATCTCTTTTTTTCTTAAACAACATGCTGGATGAAAAGTTCTAGAAGCTCCAATACATCCAGTAATTTTAAAGAGCTTCAGTTGGTCTAATAAAGGTATTGCTCATATAGTTATTATACTGAATAATACTTAAACCATTACTTCTCATATCAATGTAGCATCTGAAAAATGAGAAAGGATAATTCAGTGGCAGTTTAAGCATCTTCAAGCCATACCAGTGGATTTCTGATCTCTGCCATTCCAAATAGCAGACATGAGGAGGTACAGTGTTGTATTCAGCAAGGAAACCCATTATTTCCTTTACTTTTTAATTTAATCTTAGTGCAATTAGGATACAAATTAGATTATCTTCTATTATAAATGGGACAAAGATCAAATGCGAGGTTTTTCTTTATGCCAATGACATATGGATAATTCCTGTGCTACTTGATTAGTAATTGTTCTTCTTCACTACCAGCCCTAGTGAATGAAATCCAGTCATATGGCTTATATTCTGGGTATAAGGTTAATTGAGGTAAATCTAATTTAGTTCCTTTAGGGTGAGATGTCTCCTCAGAATAACATACACAGTGGTGGTTTGTGATCCCTCCTAATTTAAATTGTTAGGAATTTATATTCCTAATAATATTTCAAATTTTATCCAAGTTAACATGTCTACTTTACTGGAACAAATTGCATTAGAATTTGATGGATGATATAAGATACCCTTGACTTGGTGGTATAAGATATAATTAAAATGACTACAACTCCCAGTCTTCTATTTTAACAGTGATACCTATTTTTAATCCAAAATACCTGATCAAATTGATAGTTTTTTTTAAGAAGATTTATGGCCACATTCTATGACCAGCACCCCACACCATAGCCTGCACTGCCAATCATTTAGCACTTTAACATACTACATGGAAAACTAAAGCGAAGTATACAATTAACGTGGCCATGTGGATCATTTGGTTGGATCTGGTTATTGTATTTGATATTGTGAAATGGCATTAATTGATCCAAAAAGTGGACTCTGCACCGGTGGAAAAATGCTTGGAAGGAGGTAGAGCAGGAAGAGGGGAAAGAGTAGTAGGGGGAGTTGGAGAGGAAGAAGGAGCAGGGAAGAAGAAGGAGAAGGAGGAGGAGGAGGAGGAGGGGAGGGGGGAGGGGGGGAGGAGGAGGAGGAGGGGGAGGAGGAGGAGACAACAAATTTATAGAGATGTCCATCTACAAATGGAATTTAGGAAAAAGAAGGAATCTTTACAATATTTACAATTATATGTGATATAACATAGTCTTCCTGAAAGTGAAGGCCTCCAGAAGTATTGGACTATAGTTCCCATTGGCTCTATCCAAGCTGGTTGAAATCCTAATCCAGCAGTTCTGAAGAATACAAAATTGAAAGTTGCATATTGTGAAGCAGGTTATAAACCCAAGAGCTAAAGTTTGCTATGTGAATATGATACGTAAAAATTTTCAGAAGTACTTCATAAGACTATTCTCTCTCTGGAAGCTTCAGTTCGCAAGGCGTTTTTCACCTGTTTTTTTTTTCTCCCCAACTCACTCATGTTTTGCTGTTGTTTCTGAACAGTACACACAATTCCTTTTCAAGGGGCTCCCTCCCATCACCAGATCAGTGAATGTTCAAAACTTCATAAATGCCAAAATAAATTTACATATCTGGAGCACCAACTGATGGCATTTTTAAAAATGTGTTTTCTAATTAATTTGATTGCATAATTAACTTGATTGCAGGAAATATGACTTCAGCAACAGTGTGGTCAGTGTCTGGAATACTCTTCCTGACTCTGTGGTTTCTTCCCCAAACCCCAAAAACTTTAACCTTAGACTGTCTACTATTGACCTCACCCCTTTCCTAAGAGGTCTGTAGGGGGCGTGCGCACCAACATGCCTACCGTCCCTCTCCTATTGTTTCTTTTATTTTTCTTATATGTACCCATTTCATGTATTCATAACTACGTATATACTTATACCTATTATATTGTAAGCGATTGACAAATCAAAATAAATTAAAATAATAAAATAAAATAAAATAAATTAACTGGTGAAAGCATCAGAAAAATTACCCTGAGAGAGAAGTGTAGAAGAATGAAGCATGTATTTGGGGGGGCGGGGGGGGGTTGAAGGAGAGAGAGAGAGAGAGATGTCCCTGGGAACAAACGACCAGGATGTATAAAGGGAGAAATGCAAATAAGGATTCCAAAGCACTACAGTTGCTTTAAATGAGGTGTAAAATATGCAGATGTTTTTCATCAGCTTCCAAGGAGAGGGCACTGAATATGCTCCTTTCAATAAGGGAGCCACTCAGGAAGCTTAGCCATAATGGGACAACTTCATGTTGTTAAACAGGCAAGGTAAGGCTAAAAAAATTACACAGCATATGACAGGACTGAAAAGTATTCCCTATAAATCTATCCCCCAATTACACATGAAGGCTTTCTTTCCCATTCAGTATAACTGCTTGTACCACAGTATTAACTTCTGAAGCTCTTTCTGGAACTTTAAGATCAATGGTCATGCACAAGGCAGATGTAAATCAAATACAATAAGATGGCATAATGAGCAGCAAGAAATCAACAATCAGTCACTCCAGTGCTTGCTCTTAAGCCCGGCAGTTAAAATGTAAATACAGCTAAAAGCTTGAGAATATAGAATAGTTCTCAATTCAGGCCTAAATAATGACAAAATAGTTGTTGTGCAAGTATTCTTGGGAGGGATAGAAATCACTCTTCTAATCTCTGAAGAAAAGGACACCCAGAAGAGATCCTTGACTAATGATCTCAACTTGACAACACAGCTCAATAGTAGAGTCAAGCATTAGCAAAGTCTCCTACAGATTGATCAAGCGTAGCCTAAGGGTGAAGAAAGCATTGTCTGTGGTAACAATTTCATTCTGTTAGAATGAGCTTTTGATTGTGAAAATAGCACAGACAAGAAGGACGTAAAGCTGTTTCAAGAGAAGATACTATATCATAGCTGCACCAGCATCAGTGGATACTGGTATGGAATTTCCCATGCTCTTATGTCAGCCTAGTGGATGAAGTATAGAGTTGTTCCCTGTTGGCTTAGCCAACAGTATAGACTGCTCCATTTTGTGTTATGTGAGTGAGTTAAAGGAAAGCATGGCAATGGAACTGTTGAAAGAAATATCCTTCTGGGTTCAGTGGGGAAAAATACACTGGAACCATGGAGGCTATTTGGAAAGATGGTTTAATGGTGGACAGCAGGACCACATGGCTTGGATCTCCAAAGTGAAAAAAAAGGATGATCACATACTTCAGGTGAGAAGGTCAAGAAGAGAAGACCAAGATGCTGAGAGACCCTTATATAACCTCTGTTGGGCCCCACCTTAGTGTTTCCTGTTCCTGTGTAAGAAATATATCCCATTGGCTGTCAGACTCCCAGGGTCAGGGATCTTAGCTTACTTTGTAGGCTTTGTCTGGACCACATGGCTTCACCTGAGTGTTGGCTGATACAATCTTCCCAGGCCAGGTGGTGAGATGGGTAGACCCTTTATTATGTAGAATACTCTTGGCCTAGGCCTTAATGGACCATTAGCAAAGGTGTGGGGGCTGAGTATCTGCTTCTCTGAGTTTCTACTTTACTCTTTTTAGGGGAAATATTCTGCCTTTTTAATATTTCCCAGGATATTTCATTTTTCTAGGAGAGGGGTGGGTGCTAACTTTCTCTAGAACCAATCACAGTTTGGGATAACCAACTGGCCAAGTGGTTGACAATACTTGCATAGTGACCTTTGTCTTGATATCCAGTAATTCCTTGAATAAAACTGGTCTCTAAAGCAGGTCACATGGTGACATCCTACTGTTTATATCTGAATGCTGATTCAATGGGAAAATCTCAAATCTTCCTTAAGGTGAAACTTTGCCTGATGGACTTTTTCAAATTGTCACCATAGAGGACCTGAAGGCAATTGCCTGAACATACCAGTCCATAGATATAGATGATCATGAGGGAGATGTTATCTCTGAATTGCTGAAAGAGTAATTCAGAAATAACATCTGAATTCATCTGAAAGAGCCATACTGGGACAGTCCCTGTTTATGTCATCTGAGAGATGCCCATTGAATGGAGATCCTTTATGTCAGAGGTCCCCAAACCCCAGGCCATGGAATAGTTCTGGTATGTGAAAAAATTGCCTTCCATAAAACCAATCCCTGGTGCCAAAAAGGTTGGGGATCACAATTGTGTGTGTTATCTGAGTGCCTCTTTTAATCTCTGAGCAATATTATGTGTGATCGATTTCCCCATCCCACCTCCAATTTCTGACTTGCATCTTGAATTCTGAGGAAAATAGTGGAATTATTCTTCTTTCAGCCTCTTCCCACAGCCTCTTGTCCATTCACTCTCATCCTACTCATTTTCATGCCAGTTATGATATTGCTGGACTCCTTTCACTGACCTAGCAGAGTCAGCTAGAATGCATTGATTCTGATTGCCTATGCACAACAGATCAGGGATATGGTGCATTGTGGTTATACTCTGGCAAATAAAGACAGAAGAAGAGAAAGGGGAATACTCAGCTTACAGCATCATTGTGCCATTGCTGACTACCTGGTGGGTTTTTAAAAAGCCTCCGCACCATGGGGAAGTTATACTATTCATAGATATATTTAGGTGCATAGTCTATGGAAACAAGCTGGTAATTTGCAGTAGAATGATGGTAGCAAATATCAAAGGTGTCTCTCCATCTCCATGTGCTACATTTCATACACAACCTAAATGCAAAAAATACTGCCACAATTGGCTTCCCAAGTGTTCCATACTAACAGGCTTGAAGACCTGCATTCCTATTGGTCCAGGAAAGCTGGGCTGTGATTGGATGCTGTAAAACACTCTTGATTGGCTCGTATGGGGTTTGCCGCGATTGGGTAAAACCAATCACGGCAAGCTCAAAAATCTGTCATTGGCTGCCTAGCCGCGGCCAGCTCTATAAAAAGAGCTGCCGTGGCTAGGGTTGTTGTCTCAGAATCTATCTGCTTAATAAAGAGCTGTTGTTCACTACCCTCGCCTCATCTATCCATGGGACCCACCGGCCATACATAACACCGAGCATGTGTGATTCTATGCACCCTGGACCTGCTGTTGCATTCTGTTGGTTTTGAGGATGCCTACAAGTTACACTGGCTGCTTTGCCTTCCTTTGGTGTGCAGGTTAGCAATAGATCAGTGGGAGCTTCTTTATTCTGCCACGAACCTCCCTGAAGTGGAATATAAAATGTCCTTACAAAATCCCAGCCCAGTTGTTAATGAAAGCAGCTTCTCTTGGTGGCTGAGATAGCAGTGGAAAATGTCAGCCTGACCATTACCACTGACTATTCACTTAGCTGATGACAATTCTGACCTTTGCTGTGCCGGCAGTAATTTGTTTTTGCATGTACGGTGGAACTGAAAAGCAGCAAGAGAGAATGAGGAAAGTGATGCATGCTGTAGCCTCTTCTTCTCAGTGCTTGCCAGGAGATGGGTTTCACCTAATGTCTTTGAATGCCGCTACCTGAAAGCTCATAATAGTAGCAGTGAAGCAGTTGTAACCAGAATACCCCTGTCAAAATAGCTGGGCTTTCAGTAAGGAGAATAGCTACCCAAGGACTAATAGCACATGCTTCAAGGTTTTCTGTTACCTAACTTCTATTCCAAAGGAATGGATGAGATGTTAAAAGTCTACTCTCACAATAATGATTGCAATCATAACAACTCCAAGACAGTTGCTGTTAATTTCTCTTAGCAAAAGAGCAACAAGAAGGAAACTCCACAGGTTTCCTGTCAACCAATCAAAGTTTATGAGTCCCACCATCTTCTGCCCTGCTAAGAACAGCTGGAACAGTTTAAACAGAGATGGATAGAGAGGTTAGGTTTTTCTGCCCTGGCCAGGAGGCACTTTTCAAGCAATTAAAGGAAGTGGATAACTTGTGTGCTGTAAATGTCCCTGTTTATTAATCTACCTAGCCAGGAATAGACTTCAATCTAAAACAATAATATACCACCTTTCCCTCATCTGGAATGCTCAATACCAATGTTTTAAATCTTACAATAGGAGTCGTAGTCCACAATATTTGCAGGGCAGCAGGTTGGGTAGGATGTTGATCTAATCTGACTTTCCATGACAAAGCTTTCCCAAGTTGGAGGCATTTAGAATGGGAAACAGCAAAAGTTGAACATGGGACATGTGTACAAACCATAAACTATGGCTTGGGAATGGAAAATCCAAGAAAAGAGCTTAATAGATACCAGTGCATAATCTCTATGTGTCAACATGATGTGTGTATTTTACAAATGAAGTAGTTTCATGGGATTTTAGGGTATAGGAAGACAAGACCTTGTGAAGAAATGATTTCTCTTGGAAATGGGAGAAATATAGGACTGTTGAGTATAACATCCCAAACTAATGAGAATATAAATTATATTACAATCTAACATTTTGTTTACTTTTTAAATAAAATTTGTACACAGAGATACAGGATTCTAATTCACAGTTATACATCATCTTACACTTCAGAGATGGGGCAATTGTGAGCATGTTCAGACCCTTGTCAAGACCAGCCTTCCCCAACATGGTACCCTTCAAATATGTTTGACCACAGGATCTATCATCCATAACTACCATGGTCACTCAGGTTATTAAAGATTATTATTGTATCATGCATCTTGAAAGCATGAAATCAGAGAAACAAGTTGAATGTTTAAGCCTGAAAAATTCCTGATTTAGAAGAGTGGCTATCAGATTCTGTCATAAAACAGGTTAAAACAAATATAAGTTTCTCTCACTCATCAGTATTCCATGCAGGTGACAGCCATAAATCATATTCTTATCTATACCATTCTTTGGCTGATTATAGAAATCAGGACTAAGCAAGGTATGCCTGATTTCCTTATTTTAGGCTCTTAGGCTAAAAGACAAGTTCTCATGGCCCTAGGCTGGGGGTTCCAGGATTCCTCTACACCAATAATGATGGGAGGTGGAAGATTAATAATATGTACTCCTATGTATTTTTGCCATATATTGACCAACAGGAGCAGTGTATGGCCTGTTATGTCTTTGGGACTGGTTGGAGTCCCCAACCAGGTCCGCTGTTTGAGTGGGAGCACCAGCCGCTCCCATTGGCTGGCACCGTTTGACAGCCGTCTATAAAAGGCGGCTGTCGGGCAGTGTCAGCCCCGTTGCCGCCAGCTAACCTGCCAAGTTAGAAGGCAGACGCGGCAACCCTTTATTCTTGCAATAAAGCCTTTAACGTTTCACTCTGGCTCAGCCTCGTTTCCTCCGCCGCTCCACAACACTGGCGACGAGGGCGGGATGCGATCGGAGGCTGCCAGAAGTGCGATTCTGAAGAGCTGAAGCCACAAAGAGCGAAGCCACGGGCGCTGAAGCCGCAGCTGCCGGCGCTCACAAAGAGCGCGAAATTCAAAAGCCTCTCAACCGGGAAGACAGGCACCGCCTGATAGGCGCAGCCGCAAACGCTCTTCTAAGAGCGCGAATTTCGATTCACAACTACTAAGGTGAAGGGCACTGCCGCCTCGAGATGAATGCCAATCCGACATTCCCACCCTTCAAGCCAGCCGAAGAAACGTGGGATTCATATAAAAACCGTTTCATCTACTTCCTCGACGCGATTGGTCTAGCAGATGCTGCTGAACACAGGAAAAAATCCTTCTTCCTCAGCTACTGTGGGGCTGCAGTTTTTGACACCGCTACAGCACTAGTTGCCCCTCGCGCTATCAGGAGCATACCTTGGGATGAACTCCAAGAGATCCTCTCCAACCACTACTCCCCTAAACCATCCCAGATAGCCAGGAGATATGCTTTCCGAACCAGAAGACAGGCTGAGGGAGAGTCAATTAATGAGTACATGGCAGCTCTGAGGACAGCTGCCTTACAGTGTAGGTTCAGAGACTACCTAGAGGACATGCTATTAGACCAGATCGTATGTGGGGTTAGAGACCTTAGGCTTCAAAGACGTTTGCTAGCAAAAAAGGACTTAAACCTAGCTTTAGCCGTTGAAGAAGCCCAAGCTGCTGAGCTCTCTGCCCAATCCGCAGCTGAGATTCAAGGAACTCCTTTAAAACCCAGCAGCTCCACTATTCATTCAGAGGAAGTTTTCCTTGAAGAAGACCCCATAGACTCAACAGACATTAACCGCCTTAAGCAACAAAAGCCTTCACAGGAAGGAGCAGGGCAGAGAAACAACTTCACCCCCAAGCAACCTACCATTTGCCTAGCTTGCGGGGGTTCCCACTCTAGGGCATCCTGCAGGTTTAGGAATGCCATCTGTCTGAATTGTCAAAAGAAAGGCCACCTCGCCAGAATCTGCCAAGCAGGGCGAACCTTTCCTCAAAGACCTCCACCACCTGCTAATTTCCAAAGGCAAGTGGAGGACTGCTATACTTGCTACCACGCTAACCATACTTCCCAGACTCCTAATAAAATCAGTATTTCTGTTTCTTTAGAAGGTAAGCCCTGCAGAATGGAGGTAGACACGGGATCTGCACTTTCAATCATCTCCTGGGAAACCCTAAAGAAGATTCATCCCAGATTTTCAAAGAAGAAGCTGCAGAGATGCCACCTGACACTGCGGGACTACCAGGGCAAGAACATCCCTGTCCTCGGGAAAGGCAAGTTTTTAGTTCATTTCCAAGCTTTTAAAGGCCATTTGCCTTTGGTGGTTGTTAATGGTGCCCTCCCCAGTCTGTTGGGACTAGATTGGTTCCCTTCTCTCGGCCTTAGTGTAACTGGAATCCATGCTGTCTCAACTTCTGACGTAGACGCCCTATTCTCAGACTACTCTGATGTTTTCAGCAGCGAGCTGGGCTGTTATTCTGGCACCCCCATCTCCTTCACTGTGGACCCCCATGCAATTCCCCTTCGCCTTAAACCACGCAGAGTACCTTTTGCCATCCGTCCAAAGTTAGATTTAGAATTAGATAAGTTACTGAAGCAAGGGGTGTTAGAGCCAACTGACTTTGCCAAATGGGAGACCCCCATAGTCACCCCACTCAAGAAAGATGGCAGCATAAGAATCTGCGCAGACTATAAAACCACCCTCAATCATTATCTACAGGTCAGCGCCTACCCTGTCCCTGTTATTCAACACCTGTTACACACCTTCGAACCCAGCACCATCTTTGCCAAATTAGATATGTCCCAGGCATACCAACAGTTCCCTGTTGATGATCAGACAGCGGAATTACAAACCATAGTCACACATAGAGGGGCATTCAAGTGCAAACGCCTCCAATTCGGCGTAAGTGTAGCCCCAGGTATATTCCAATCCCTCATGGAAAGGATCCTCCAAGGTCTCCCAGGGGTTGTCCCTTACTTCGATGACATTTTAGTCTCAGCAGTTGACAGACCTCAGCTCATACACAGGGTCAGAGCAGCCCTAGAGAAGTTTAGGCAGCATGGCCTTAAACTTAAAAGGGAGAAGTGCGCTATCGCCACTAGGCAAGTGGATTTTCTGGGGTATAGGATAGATGCCTCTGGCATTCATCCAGTCGAATCCAAAGTAAAGGCTATCCATGAGGTGCCCACACCAACTAACAAGACGGAGCTTCAAGCTTTTCTGGGACTACTAAACTTTTACGCTTCATTTCTTCCGCACATAGCATCCATTGCTGAACCCTTACACAGACTGTTAGACAGAGATTCCCTCTGGCATTGGGGACCCAAAGAAGCCCACGCCTTCAAGTCAGTCAAATCCTTGCTCACATCTGATGCAGTTTTAGTGCAATTTGATCAGCGACTTCCCCTGGTCCTAGCTGCTGATGCATCCCCCTTTGGAATTGGGGCTGTTCTGAGCCACAGGCTTCCCAACGGTTCCGAGGCACCAATTGCCTTCTTCTCCAGGACCTTCTCTACTGCAGAAAGGAACTACAGCCAAATAGATAAGGAGGCCTTGGCTGCAGTAGCTGCAGTAAAAAAGTTTCATGAATTTTTGTTTGGGCACCATTTTGAACTTATAACTGACCATAAACCACTCCTGGGGCTGTTATCAGGGGATAAGCAAACCCCACAGGTACTATCACCTAGAATGACCAGGTGGACCTTGTTCCTGGCCGCTTATTCATTCAAGTTGGTGCATCGCTCTGGAAAAAACTTGAGTCACGCTGATGCCCTTAGTCGCTGCCCCCTACCAGTCCCACTCGAAGACCCAGCACCAGTTCATGCCATCTTTGAAGTTAATGAACTTAAGTTGCCGGTTACAGCCGAGGACATTGCTGCGCACTCAAAAAAAGACAGAATAATTGCCTAAGTTATGGACTGGGTGGGAAGGGGGTGGCCTGAAACACAATACACTGCTGACTTTGCTCCTTTCAAAACCCGTAAGCAGGAATTATCGAAACTACAAGGATGTCTGTTGTGGGGGACAAGGGTACCCATCTTCGTGTACCCATCCTGAAGGTACTTCACGAGGGCCACCCGGGCATCGTAAGGATGAAGGCTCTGGCCCGCAGCTATGTTTGGTGGCCCGGCATGGATGCCCAAATCTCCAGCTGGGTAAGCTCATGCCAACCTTGCCAAGAAACCAGGGCTGCCCCTCCAGCGGCCACGCCTACCAAGTGGGAAAGTGCTAGTGGTCCTTGGTCTCGCCTGCACATCGACCTGGCTGGGCCAGTACATGGCAGGACATTCTTGGTTGTGGTAGACTCTTACTCCAAATGGATAGACTTGGCCCTACTACCTTCGACAACCACTCAAGCAATTGTTAAGGCTCTAACCCGTTTCTTCGTTACCCATGGGCTCCCTGATACGCTGGTGTCTGACAATGGCCCCCAGTTCACGTCTTGTGAGTTTAGCATGTATGTTGCCAACTTGGGCATTAGACACATCCTTACAGCCCCCTTTCACCCCGCTAGCAATGGGATGGCTGAGAGGGCAGTCAGGTCAGCAAAAGAGGCACTTGCCAGGTTTGGCCAGGAAAACTGGCACTCCAAGCTGTCACATTACCTCCTGAGCCAACATATGACGCCATACACAGCTACAAATAAGTCCCCAGCAGAGCTCTTGATGGGGAGATGCCTTAGGACCACCCTGGACAGGTTGCACCCCCACTACTGCCCAGACACCCCTTTAGGATCTGACAGTTTGGTCAGGGACTTTGCCCTGCATGACCTGGTGTACGCCAGAAATTATGCAGGGGATCCTCTGTGGGTACCAGGTCAAGTTGTGTCAGTCACAGGTCCTAGATCCTACAGGGTCCTCCTGGAAGACGGGCGCCTGTGGCGTAGACACGTGGACCAGCTCAGAAGGCGATGGAGAAGCACAGCTGATACCTACCCAGCCCAATCTCCTAGCACCGAGGACTCCCTGCCGGAACCAGTCTACCCAGACGGAAGCTCCCTGCAGGACCCGATCTACCCCATCGACCAAGAGAGTTTGCTGGAGGGCCCAGGCTACCAACAAGGGACCCCGAGCCAACAGCCAAGCGAACCTGTCTGCCGGCCGGACCAAGCGACTCACCAAGGTCAGCCCGAACAGGGGGACTTACCTAATTCACAGAGCACCACACCTGACCGAGCCCGCCCCCCAACAACCTCCAAGACGATTCCTGGGGGCGAGGACTTGACGCCAGCCAGCAGCTTGCCCGGGCTGCGACGTTCCTGCCGCCAGCGCAGACAACCAACTTACCTGAAGGACTACGCATGCTCCCAGCTGGAGGAAAGGAGTGTTATATCTTTGGGACTGGTTGGAGTCCCCAACCAGGTCCGCTGTTTGAGCGGGAGCACCAGACGCTCCCATTGGCTGGCACCGTTTGACAGCCGTCTATAAAAGGCGGCTGTCGGGCAGTGTCAGCCCCGTTGCCGCCAGCTAACCTGCCAAGTTAGAAGGCAGACACGGCAACCCTTTATTCTTGCAATAAAGCCTTTAACGTTTCACTCTGGCTCAGCCTCGTTTCCTCCGCCGCTCCACAACATGGCCCATTTCATATAGGAAGTTATTGGTGTATTAATACGTTATCCCATCATATTAATATTCCCTTCCCACCTCTATGAGTGTTATGTGTCTTCTCAATCTCAGATTCTCTACCAGAGGCCTGGTAGTTTGAGATTTCAATGCGGTATCTTAGTTGTTTCTAGCATTGCACTCTTCTGTACAGAGAGCTCTGATGTTGCTCCTGCAGTCTATTGGAGCTACTCTCCGAGCTTAGCAGTCACAGACCCTAAATGTTCCTACCATCACTGGGATCACTTTGGCCTTTACTTTCCATATCCTCTTTAGGCCCTGGTACTTCTCCAGTTCTCATACTTCTTCCTGATATTGCTGGCAGTTGGCAAAGCTACATATATCACCACTGCTGTCTGTATATCTGCTGTGTCACCAGCTGGTAGTTCCACCTCATCAATCTTAACTACCTGTTCTCTTTTGGCTACTATCTGGTGGCATTTTTCCAGTCTGAATGACACCCCAGTGTCCTCACTGTAGATTTGTATCAAGTGGATCAGCAAGTCAATGTGGCCTTCATTCTTAGCATTCAGCTTGATGGCTTTCCTACATTTTGCTTATAACTATTTTGGAAGATGATACCTTTATCATTATCTTCTATGAATGGGAGGGAATGCTTGCTTGTGTTTGTTATAGCACAGCATTCATACTAAGGAGCAAAAGATAAAAGTATTGATTGAAGAGTACTATTGTCCCAAACCAAACAGTGAACTCACAACTGCCTTGAGCAATATACTTTAGGAATGAAGTATCTAAAGGTTGTTTACATAGGTCAAATGTTCTGCCCATTGACCAAAGTTGTCCTCCTCATAGATGTTTTTAGCTCATTAGGTGCCCTGCATGAATGAATCCATGATAGAGAGGAAGCATTAGACTTCTAGAGAAATGGTAGATCTGTTCTGCTTCCCTCCACACTGTGGTAATCCTGCTTCCAATATCATAAAGGTATTCCCTAATAACAATATCTTCTGCAGAAAACTTTATTAAAAATGAGATGGCAAAGAAAAGCCACTCAGCTGCAGTAGGTCTTGGTTTGGAAAATGTTCTCAGTTTTTCTGATCTAAATCAATCAAATGCTTCAAAACATTCCTCTCACAACCTTCACATTTTTCCAACCTCAAATTTATTACATTCCTTTTGCTTTAGAGAGAGAATAAGTGGAGAATACTGTGCCAGGTCATTGCTTTGAACGACAAAGCTTTAATTCAGTCTAATCCTCCTGAATTTATCAACTTACTCACCACAAAATAAAGGTACATACAGATACAAAAACACAGACAGATCCTCTTTAATCCACCTTTCTATAGTGTCTTTTTCACCTCTGCTCAGTAGGTAAGCTGATGTGAAATCTGTATTGATTTGTTATATATTTAAAGAGGCCCATGCTTGGGAACACAATTGAAATAGAATTGCATTTTAATTGATTTTAGTGTTTGTCAAACAAGACAAATCGGGAGAAGGCATTTCACCTGGACTAAAAATAAAAGAGGCAGATATATTATAGAACTATTTACAGGAGCATCAAACAAAAACAAAAACAAAAACCAAGCACAAAGTAAGAAAAGGGTTTGCTTTAGGTCCAGGCAGACACAGTCATTGCAATGAATGCAGACAACAAATAAGGTTAGAAGTAAGCCAAGTATTCTGGAAAGCCAATAAAAAATTATTTGCCTCTTTTCCAACAATCCCTTTTCTTTCTCTTGCATTCTGGAGTGCTTTCCTTCAACATGCATTTCATGCCAACTATGTTATTCACCCACACAATTGATTTAGTGCTTTGGCAACTGATTTCTGCCAATGTGGAGCAGGGGGCAAGTTTGGTCTATAAGGAATGCATTGTGAATTGCATACTGAAAAATTGGCAGGACCAGTTTCAAGAAGGGGACAGGACAAAAGAAAAAGTGAACAAGAAAAACTAGTTTGATTAATTAAGAACAGTTAATATATATTATATGAGTAATATATATTAAATACCCAATGTGATTAATATATACTCTCTAGAGTTAAGGTTGTTTGTTGTTTGTTTTGTTAGCTGCCCAGAGTATTCTCAGGAATGTCCTATTAGTAAGAAATTTCTCAGAGCTTTCCCCATTTCCTTCCTATCCCACTTTAGCTCTCTTTCTCTTCTGACTCTGACTATGCAGTTCAGCTGTTTACTTGACTAACTCTTTCTCCATAACAGGACAGAGCACAGTATAGGTTCTTAGCTGTGGAAAGACTGAAGTAACCCAGGCCTTCCTATCCCTATGTTATTTTCTAAATAAAGCTTATTTTTCATTGCAATAGTGGCGGATATCTGTAGCTCGGCTATAGGATGAGGGTGAAGGTCCATTCTCCGAGTTTGTAGGTTGGTTTTCTAACGTTTTGTTACCAGGCTAGGTAACATCTTCAACAGAATTTAGAGGTTGTCAGTGTTCTGCTGTTTATAAGGGCTTCAGGTATGGGATTGTCAAGTGTTGTGATAGGTCGCTGTGAGTCATCAGTGAATGTTGTGATGGGTCTTGAGATAAGTCTTGTGACAAGGCAATTACATCAGGTCAGGTTCATTGAAAGATGAACTGTGGGTTGGGTGTTGCATGGATTGGTTGAGTGTTGGTGTTGTCTCTAGTTGGCTATGTGGTTGATTTGGATTCTGAGGGGTTTGTAGGCTGGTTATAGGTCAATGTGTCTGTTGATTGAATTTCTGGTGGAGTACTGGGCTTCGATGAACTCACGAGCACGGTGAGTAGTAGCATGACTGATGATTTTTGTGTTGCTCCAATTGAACTGGTGGTGTTTGGTGTTGGTAGAGATTAAGGATTTGGGATTGTGGCATTTGACTACCAGCTGGTGTTCATGGATCCTAGTTTTTAATTGATGTGAGTCTGTCCCACGTAGAATTGGTTGCAATGGTTACAGTTTATTTTGTATATTACATTGTTTCTTTCATCCTTCAGTATTTTGTCTTTGGTTCTGGATAATTCCTGGTGGAGTGTGGCTGTGGGTTTGTGGGTTATTGTTACCCTAGGGGTTGGAGGATTCTGGCTGTTATTTCTGACATCCCTTTTGTGTATGGTAGACTTAACTTTTGTGTGGTGGTTGGCTGTGTGGTGTGGTTTGGATGCTGTGTGTTGAAATATGAAGTTTTTTGGATAGCCATTACAGAAAAAGATGTTGAGCAGGCATTTCTCTTCCGCTTTTCTTAGTGTTGTGGTGCTGCAGAGTATCCTGGCCCTTCTGAATAGGGTCTGGACACAGCTTCTTTTGTCTGCAGTGTGGTGGTTGCTTGCAAAGCTGAGGATCTGGTCCATGTGCGTGGGTTTGTGGGAGCAACCCATAAGCTCAGAGAACAAATCCTTCACCCTCATCCTTATTTCTCATTTTAATTTCACAAAAGCATCAGCATCAAGAATATTTATTTTAAAAGCTGGATCCCAATTCTAATGTTTCTCTCCCCTGCAATCTTTCCACTGCATAAAGCTGTTAGCGTATAACAGTTAAGAAAATTTTCAAACAAAGCTCCTTCCTCGTCCTCCTGCTACAATCATGAATATTTGTGCCAGAGTTGTGATGCAGATGTTATTATCTTATATTTTCTGTCTGTTTGTTCTGCTCTTGGAACTTAAGAGTAAACAAACTTTAACATGGAACTGAAAGTAGGCCTAGATTATGTTTAGCATCAGAAAAGCCTGAGGTTTTGCTGAGTGTGTTTCATTAAGATGGTTTTGAGAACAGCTAATAATTCTCGTAAGGCAAAAGCAAACCAGCTTTCTGTCTGAGAGCACCCTGGAAAAGAAATAGAAGTATGTAAGTAGCTGTACCTGAAAGCAACAGCCTCAGAGATAAATAAATAGGCATAGAGACTGATTGCAACAAATTAGGGGCATTAAAAGGAACACAACATTCTTATTTTTGCTGTTCCAGAGCTCTTCAGAATGTTCCTGCCCAGAAGAGCAGAATCAGCAAAGAGACAAGAGCTCTAATTTGCAAAATATTGTACAAAATGGAACACTTTTTTCTCAAAGTACATTGATTCCAAAGCCACTGGGTACTCTTTCCTTTGATGGCAAAGTAGATTGTCAGTAACTCAATTTCTCTCCTTCTTTTCAACTACTCTCCCTCCCTCGTTTCTTGATTTGTTCTGGTGCATTGAAATACTTGGCATCTTCCCACAATATATGGACATTACATTTCCGTTGTTTCAGGAAAATCGGGATCTCTTTGAATTTGCCAATTTGGTCTGAGGTTTGGTCAAATCTAAGGCATATCCCATCAAATAAGTACTGAAATACTGTAAGTCATTCTTACAGAAGAAATTCATAATTGGCTTCTCCTGCTATCTAAACCCTGGGTAATCAACCACAAATTCTCTAAAGAAACATTGTAAAAGGGACATGCCTATATGCAACAGCATATAAGAAGCATGATTTCTGAAAATAGCTATGTCATTTCATTCAATAGGAATGCATGGTGCTTTTTTTAGCGGTATTATTATTCATTGACATTTGCCAGCTTGGAATGATAAGTGGCTTCAGAGCAACTTATAAAAAAGGGGCACAACCGAACTTCAAGCTGAAGTACCCAGAGTATAGATGTATTCAATTAATTTCATTAGACAAGGGATCTCCAATAAGCTGAAAGGCTTCAAAGCGGCTGAGGAGATAAATTGTCCTTCCAATTCATTCTCATGGCCAACTGCCACTTGGGAGACTAGTTAAATTATTTTCCCCCCTTCAATAACAGTGGAAGAATTCTGTAAATAGATTCATGAACAGGAAATGCTTTTAGCATACAAACACAGAAGTGGCCTTGATTGCTTTCACACTTGACTTTTTGCAAGAGACTGGGAAATATTCTTCATATTTATCACTCTAGGGAATTGATTTTAAAGGAATACCACACACTCCAGAGGTTCATAATTGCCTTTGCTAGATGGATGGCTTTTACACTAAGAAAGGTTTTGGGGTGGAAGAAGTGGGCAATGAGATTTTTTCAGTGATTTTTAAAAGGGGGCAGAAATAGATGTGTCAAAAGAAGAAAGATAAATGGTATTCCAGTGGGTGACATCCAGTGGATCCATAAAATACAAATAGAAATGAAGAAAGCAGTTTCGCAATACAATGGTATTCAATGTATAAAACATTTTCAAGGCAAAACCAATCCACTTTTGCCTGTCCCTCTCACATACTTTTTCATTCTGTATTATAAGATAATAAGGTTGGAAACATGGAAATGAAAAGAAAACATCCTTTAGGATATGTGTATATAGTGTTTATTTGAAGAGTGTGATGTATTGGTTTGGCCCACTCAATCTTTCTGTCTCAGCTGCAAGACTTGAATCAAGAGCCTGGGGCCTGTTTCTGACACCTAATCTACTAAATTGTGATAGGATTTTATACACTTAGGAGTATATAAAGAAACTGAGATACAAAACAATAGAAACTGGAACAAAAAATAGAAATAACTTCTGAATTAGTCATAGTGCCCAAGGCATAGTACCTTAACATTTTCTTCACCATGGACTATGGCCGCAGACATACCAAGGCTTAATTCAAGATTTAAATCATAACATTTCTTCAGGGACTTTGTGTACCTCCTAAGATTATATCATGGACTTCCAGAAATCTGTGGACCACAGGTTGAGAACCACTGATCTTAGGACTTCAAGTTTCATCTTTCCTGGGTCAAGGGGATCACATTCTATATAAAATGCACCCAAATTCCATCTCTCATTCAAGTCACAAGCTGTATGTTCTCCTATGCTACTTGAAAACTAAGCTCCTGAAAAACTCATGGCATGTTGCATATTCATAATCTGTGCCGACCACTGGTAATCAGTACAACAAATCAAGGAAGCCAGGGAGCGGCAGATTCCTTGCACACAAATATAGCTATGACTTAAAGTTATCTCATTTATGAGCTGGAAAAGAAATGAAGGCAATGAAATGGGAACATAGGAGAAAAAATGTTGTAAGTGCAAGCTTTAGTTAGGTACAAGTAAGGAAGGGGCCATAGTCCAGTAGCTTTGTGCTGAAGAAATGTGTTGGCTAACATTATCTACAAGTTTAGTG